>NC_081405.1:308591373-308891373 GCF_030272615.1 Cryptomeria japonica | reverse complement strand
AAAGAGGTCAAAACAGAGAGATGTTCCCTCTTATCACATGGTGTCAAAAGTGACTCACAAAATTCATGTGAAACAAGAAACTAAATGGAAGATTGCGGATTCCCTTATATTGCACAGGTTAAGAAGCTCACACAATGTCACACAGGCTAACAAGTGAAAGCATGCCATGAAGAAAACCTTATCCCACACAAAGTAAGAAGCTACACAAGATTCTTGTGGCATAACAAAAGTAAACGCGATTTCTTATCCCACGTAGTGAAACTTGGAGAGAAATGGACTCACGGGATAACAAATCAAAGGGAGATTTCTTGAAGACACTTGTCCCACATGAGACGAGGATGATGTCAATGGGCCCATGAGATAAGGAAAAGAGAAGGAGGTATTGAAGGGTCTACTTATCCCACATAACCAAGCAAGGAAGAGAAGAGACTTGCAGGATAAGGAAAAACAAAGAGAAAGGAGGAAAACCTTGTCCCGTGTAGGTTAAGAGACCTTGCTATTGTTGTGCATCTCGATAGTCCACATGGGTGTTGACAAAGTTTTACCTGACGACGTGGCATGTATGAAGAAAATAAGAGGAGACTTGTCAGAAAGATGAAAGGGTATTTGGCCAGCAGAATTGAAGATTGCGACCAACTTTACGGTCATGTCTACAAGCCAATAGACTCTAAGGTTCACGTGGATGATTGACCAGGATTGACCAAGTAAATTGGACGTTGAATAAGAATATGTCTACATGTCGATAGGGAAAATGATCTACATGGCGACCAAATAACCTTGAACGAATGATCTGGACAAAGGAAATGGAGACATATGTCTCCCTAGGTAGTTGAAGAACATATCTGATACAAAAAAGTTGGTATAGGTGGATTTCAATGTGGTAGTTGTCTAACTTCTTAGAGAGCATGAAAGATTCACTAATGGAAACCAAGTTGAAGGCTGGATGTGCAGCTCGAGGAAGGATTGCAGATCATTTTGGACAGAGGAAGTTTACTAAACTTAGTAATCCAAGTATGAAAAATGATCTGAAAATAGAAAAAATGCATTTATTTAGGAAATTGATTTGAGATCTTATTCAGAACAGAGAATAAAATGTCTTGAGTTGCAGACCTCCAAGACAAACTACTTGAATAAAATATTCAAGATTGTAGTGGAAGAAAAATTAGATGTGTACAAAGTTGATCTAGTCTAATAGTAGCTGTAAATATGATTTGGCATTGGTAGGTTTTGCTGTTGTGATCATGAAAAAAGTAGAAACAAAGATATCCCCACTAGTCGATAATATAGATGATGTGTTGAAAAGGAATGTTGTTGTTGTGAAGATAGGAGAGTGTAGATAGAGAGAGATAGAGATAGAGTAGTTGAAAAAATAGAGTAGAGAGGGCACTTGTAGCTATAGAATATTGAGGGTAGATTATTTTGAGAAAGGTGAAGCCAAGGCAGAGAGAAGAAGAGAACCAAACAGAGGGAGAAGAAAGAAACAGAGAAAAGATATACAAAGTGCGGAATAGAGGTGTGTAGTAGAGGTGAAGTACAAAGAATGTTGCTACAGAGAGAAGATAGAGACATCCACCAAAACAGGGAAATTAAGCAAAGTGAAACTAGAAGAATAAATCTAGACAAAGGAAGAAAAAGAGATAGGGGAAGAAAAAGAGATTGAGGAAGAAGAAGAAATAGAGAAGTAACTTCAACAGGAAAAGAAATTCATTCTCATGATATGAGAAATGAGTAAGTGTTACAAAACTCATTTGTAATGAGGCTTCATTATTGCATTGTAAACTTGAAAAATCACTGTAAATCTCTAAGTAGGTGCTTAGAGTAGGGGTAGGTGGTCCTTGGAGTAGGTTCTAATAAAATCAGGGATTGGTGATCATTTGGCTAGTACCCTAAATTTTCAGGGGTTGGTGCTCCTTGGGTTGGTGCCCTAAACATTGTAAACTATTATTTACTGTGAGGCTGTATTGGAGCAGTAAACTCCAACACCTATTCTCACCGAGGTTTTTCCCACATTGGTTTTTTCTCGTACATATGGTGTTATGTGATGTGCTCCTGTGTATGTGTGTTTAAGTTTGCATTACATCCTTAAAATATGCACACAAAACATCAATTTTTGAAGTACACTGATACACCCCTCCCCCCCTCTCAGTGTACATTTGTGTTCTTAATATATGTATATATGTATGTATATATATGTTTCTCTTCATAAAACTAGGCATGCCATTGTGACTTAGCTAGCCCAACTAATGTTCTAGATGTTTTCATTCTTTGCCTACTAGAAAATATATGATGTCTTATTTGTTAATATAGCTCAAATAAGTTTTCTATTGGAAAAACATCTAAGACGATTTAACTATAATCTTATACAAAGATTTTGAGGTTTATAATCTACAACATATGCATGATGACATCAACATTAAGTCTTGGGATGCACCCAAACTTTAGTATTTGACACACAATTATGCAATAGGATGTGGATGTTTTGATAATAGACCATTTGAAACTACCTCAACATATTTACTTTTTAAGGACATGCCTTTTTCTTTTGATTTTCAATGAATTATATTTGTGTATCAAGATCCTCTTGTTATCCTTTTCCAATGCACAAGACAATGTGTAGTCACTAGAATGTGCTCTATTTCATCATCTTCAGCTATCATTATCAAAGTGTACATAAATGAAGATGGTATAGCGACTTCATAAGGTAATTAATCCAAAAGAGCTCTCCTAATTTGATGCCTTAAATATCTACTAACAATTTGAAGGATGAATATGCAAGATATCCAAGGATTTTTTATTTTTGATTGGTAAGGGGCCAAAGAAGATAAGGAGCACAAACCATACCACCTTGTGGGATTTGAACCTGTAACCTCTCTTTCAAGATCACAAGTTCTCCATCACTAGGCTAACTCAAGCTGTACATATCCAAGGATAATTATATACATACCATTTTTTAATATACCTTTTCTTGCAATATGATCCCTTTCCAAATCCAACAACTAAGAATGATAAATATTATACTTGCCATGTAATACGTTATTTTATCTAACATTCTTCATCAAAGAGAAAATAAGGTTCATCCACTTCATAAAACTAGGCATGCCATTGTGACTTAGCTAGCTTGGTTTTGGGCTTGTCTGTTGGTCCTGGTTCTCTTTCTACGGTCGAGGGATAGTTTTTTGTTTACTCTATTGTACCTGATTGGTCGTTGAACTGGTTGGTTTTGTTTGTTGCCCTTTCTTTTGCATTCTTCTTTTTTCTAATTTGGGCATCTCTTGTCCTAGGTGTTCCTATTGTGAAGGCATTTGTTTTTGAGTTTGAAGCAGATATTGCAGTTTTAGGGGGCATTGGTTCCTCTTTTTATGATTTTTCTGCTTTTGGGTTGCATCTTCTGGAGTAGGTTGTCTTTTTTTTCTCAAGATATTAGATATAGCCCAAGCCTTCTATGCCTTATCGATTTTTTTAAATATTTGATGGAGGGATGTCATCACAGTCTAACCATGTTTGTGCAAGCTTCATCTTTTCAATGGCCCTCTCCCTACAACCCTAGTTTTCTTTGGTTTGTCATATAGAGGTGGTCCTATCTTCTTTTGGGGTGGAGATGGATGGTTTTGGATACAACATTTCTCCTATTGAGGTGGATTTAGGTGCTGCAGTGGAGGTTGGGAGGTGTTGGTGGGAAGCTAATGGTTCCTTGTTTCTGTGTTGTTTAGGAATAGAGTATGATCTTTTAATTGGTTTCTCCTTTATCAACTATTGAGGTGGTGGTCTTGGAGGTTATATTGTGCTTAACTCTATTCAATCTCAATATCAAGGTTATGTGACCCTATCAAAAACCCATTATTACTGGTTGTGGGAGACTTGTAAAACCCACTCTCAAGGTTGAGGGAGCCTAAAAAAACCCTATGTTTTTTGTTTCTCCCAAGGACAGGCTAGATGATAGCAGTTTTAAAGGGCACAATTTGGCCAGTGTTTGTTTTTGGTTAGGCTTGGGATTTGTGGTTTTTAATGGTCTAGAGATTCTATTAACAGTTGTGGGAGCCTGGGAAAACCATTCATGTTGGCTGAGGGTTCCTAATAAAACTGTTGTTTTTTGTTTTTTGAGGTCTATTGTTTTCTGACTTAGATCCTTTACTTGGGAAAGCCTATTTTGTAATATTTTACACTTGATGTTTGGTCAGTGTCTGGCTGGTTGTGACTTCTCTAATTTCATGTTTAATATTTGTGCAGTCTTTGGGTTTTAGGCTTTGGATGCCCAGAAGTCTAGAAGCTTTTAGGTCCATTCTAAAACCTTTTGTTCTTTGGTAGGTAGTCTTGTCCATTGGGTATGTGCAGGATCACGAGGGGCCAAAAAGTGGCGGTATTCTGACTATTGTCTTGATTGATAGATTGATTGAAAAATATCTATAACTTTCAAATGTTATCACATTTTTTGAATCTGAAACATGCATTACATTCTATGCTTCATATACTATAGGATTAAAAAAAAAAATTAATTTCATAAATTTTTGACCAAGTTATGGTGGTCAGACATATGAGCTTTTATTTTTTTTTAAGTTATAGTCAAGTATTATAATTAATTATTTATTTCAAAAAAATACAAAAAAATATGTCATATCAGGATACGAGTCTTCTACTTATATTTAAAACCTTATAAAAAATATTATAATTTGATTGTGGTTAGGTTTGACAGGCATACACTTTCTTGTTATCTTTTTCCTGAAATTTTAGTACTACTAGCACAATGAAATCTCAATATTTTGTCAAGTAGATTTTTTTGTCAAAAAAGAACTAGTAGCTTAGAAACTATATTCAATTTTCTAGAGATTCTATTCTTACATATTTTTGAAATAATTTTGGTTACTTATTCAATTTTTTATGTCAAGTTGCCTAAGTCTGTTTTTTTGATTTTCATTGCCACTTAAGGGCCTATTTAGCCAACCATGATCCTATAGATACCACATTATTCGATGGAAACTCTCTAGTTGTAAGGGTTTCAAGGATCCTTCAAAGCCTATTTTATCCTAAGAAAAATTATGATAAGGATTGGCATACTGAATTATAATATGTTTTGTGGGTCTATCAAATATGTATTTGTATAGCTACAAGTTCCATTTCTTATAATCTTGTTTATGATGCCAATGCAATTATGCCATTAAAGTTAAAAATTTCTTCATTGTGAGATTCTCTCAAGGGCATACTTGATAAAAAAATTTATAGAGAATGTCTCTGACAACTTGAAATGTTTGAGGAATAATGTATAAATAATCTCAAACATATTAAATCTTATCAAATGACAATGCAATAAAGCTATAATGAACAAGTTATTCAATTTTTTGTTATGGTTGGTGAGTTTCTTCATTATCACAATCAACACAATATCAATGATTCACTAGATAAAAAGGGAGGTTCAACTCAGACTAGTTAGGACCATACATCATCAATCAAGTATATGGATATGTGCCTACAAATTAGTAGTAGTAGATGGTGTTCCTTTCAAGGAACCCATTAATTCTAATGTAAATATTATGATTAATCTTCTTCTCTCTATACTGAATCGTATGCTATATTTTTATTCCTTGAAGCATGTTATATTGGATAGTCATCATCTCTTCCTATTTAGTATATATTACTTCTTTTATGACAAAAAATTGTTTGTCTTGGATTCTATTGTATTTTTTTTAGATTAAATGTTTTATTTATTTATTTTAGCATGCAATTTAGTATTCCATGTACCATCTTTATTAGACATATTAATATCTAATGAAATAAATGTTAGCTAGATCACATTGACATTTAACTTAGCATGAACACATTGCATCAACATTCATTCTACCTTATTAATCACTTATGATATTTTTTCTAAAATTTTAGATACAAATTTACACATGTATGAATTTAATCATTGTGGTATTTACTAAGCAATACAATGAGTTTATTCAATCAATTAGATTCATATCTTATTAAGATCGTACATGCTTATAATTATACTTTAATTAAATGATGTTGCATTTGATCAAAGGAATAAAACACATTATTTTGCATTTGCATCAAATGTGACACCAATTTAAAGTATATCATGAAATATAAATAACATCATCATTTATATGTAATAGTCTTTGATCCAAGATATACAACAAAATTTGTAGTACCCCTCCATATTTTTCTTTAGATACTTATTTGTAAAGTGGAAAATTGAACCCTAGGTGTTCCCCCACTCCAAGGAGAGAGAAAGGAGGTCACTAGGGTTGACAATTTTCACTTAGGAAAGACTTTACATTCAAAGGAGGGGTTGAAACTCACAAGATCCAATCCCACACAATGCAAGACTGAAGTCTAAATTAGTTTCAAGGGTTGAGACAACAAGAATACCCTCCTTTGTAAAGAATGTAGATAGAAAGATTGAACTAGGAGTGTATGTGAAAGTAAGAAAGATTAGCTTGCAGACAGAAATAGAAACATGGGATGAAGTTGCGGACCTGAAATTAGCAGTAAAATGTCGAGACGATGCTGTCCTGCAAATTTGAGTGAAAGTTGATGGGACGATGGTGCTCGAAGTGCACACGGTCCTCTGAAAAATCCACGAAACGAAGGGGGATGTGTTCATCTCTGCATAAGGATTCCAGATCTTCAATTATAGCTGCGTACCAGCAACCTACACACAAAAAAGAGAGGACGATTGGGGGGTTAAGGATTAGGGGTTTGACTTCAGGTCAAACCCCAGTTTTGGAATTAACCAAGAAATGAGAATGTTGTAAATGTAAATGTTTGTAATGTAATCAAGTACTGATACCTTGTTGTAAGAATGTTTGTATTCTTACATGCGAAGGTGTAATGATGTTGTATGTTGTATGTTGTAGGTGATCTCCTCTTCAATGGTTGAATCCTTGTCTTGAATGCAACACCTAGCCTTGAATGGAGACCTAGAATGCTCAATTGCTTGAAGGAATGCTTGAATGCTTGAATGTTTGAATGTTTGAATATTGCTTCCGCCTTTTGCACACATATGTTATCCTCTCTTTTTTTGGGAGAGGAAATTTAATTTATATAATTGTCAATTAGGGTTAGGAGATTGATTTTTCTGACCTTAGGCCGACCTAGGAACATTATTTTCCAAATTGCAAACTTGAAAACCCGATGCCCAACAAGAGACCGGGTCCAAAATAGGGCCAGGGACCAGGGCACTAGGTGCCATGGTCCTGAGGGACCAGGGTGCTGGGCGCCATGGTCCCACCTCCCGGGATAGCAGGGTGCAAGGAGGATCAGGCCAAGGTACAGAAAGATGCAGGTTTTGATGTCGTAAACAGGTTTTGAGGTCTCCATTTAGGTTCAACGTTGCACCGCCATTGTGAAGACCCAAATGCAGTCGAAATTGCAAGTGTCACAATTTTAGGATGCTACATTTAGCCCCCACTTTAGCTGGAGTATAAGTGTACACCCATACTTCCGGTAAAGTACAAGGAAACAACATTGAAAGACTTTCACCACATCAAGGAAGCAAGATACACCAAGCCCCCAGTGGACTAAGGATCTTACGACTTTGATTGACAAAGTAAAATGGAAGATTAGGAGGGAGAACCATGACTATCAGTAGTAAGGTTCCCTCACTATGAGTCATGCAAAAAATACCGAAAATTTTAAGGCAAAGCTATGTTCGCCAAGAAATTTTTAGGAATCTCGAAGAGATATGGACGGAGTGTATGCCCCCTACGTTAAAGTGATCACACATGCCTCATCGAGGGTGATTGCTTTAAGGTAGTGATACACATAAGAAATGAGAAAGGAAAAGGAGCATGTTATCACAAGGATTTAGCCCCCAAGTGTGAGATAAGCCCAAGGATAATAGACACAAAACACAAAGCACGAGGTGACTTCGCTTTCCTTGGGGTCAGTATGTTGTATGATAATTCATGTATATCATATGTATGTATGCATATTTGTTCTTCATTCCTCAATCAAGGAAGGTCACCTAGAAGAAGGGAACATGTGTCTTTTGAGTCAACATGAGAGAGACCAAAAGATATCTCAATGCTTTGCATCGTCCTCAAGTAGACAACACTGAGGACAACAAATAGAAGAATAGGAATAACACATAGAAGAAGTAACAAAAGAGAGGAGGAGAGAGTCTGCTATGCTAATGAAACTAGTCTAGCACGTCATCCACCCCCCGATCTTGCTGATCAATATTTCGGGAAGGCAGGAAACATGCTAGAGGAGGAACATCCAACACAGCAAATGGAGCTATCACAAGATCCAAACAAGGGCTATGTTCATGTTCCAAGCCACGTTGTTCTTGTCCAGGAGCTAGGATAAGTGCTTTAGAGAATTCGTTAGATAAATGGTTATCAATATCAACATATTCATATTCACTATCAGAAGCAAGAGGAGTAACATTTTCATCATGAATAACATTTTCATCTGTATCATCAAGATTTATAAAAATAGGATCTTTAACTCGCACAGGATCAAAACCATCATGCATCTTATGTTTAGGAGATTTTGGCTCAATTTTCGGCTGAGGAGAAAATGGAATAATACTAGCTGAAGGTGTTTTTGGTGATTGCAAAGTTTGAGAGGCAGCTGCACAAGCTCTAAGACGATGCTTTCGTCGGTGTTCACGTGCAGAACGATTTCGTCTAGTCTTAGTAGGAAGTTGAGAAGATTGAGGAGGAGAAATGTTCTCATCCTTATCACTTGGGTGTTTGGGTTGTGGCCTCTTAGGTTGGACAATAGGAGAAGAGGAAGGTCTCTTCTCTTTATAAGAGGAAGGAGGAGGAACTGCTCCATACAGAGGAGGAATATCTGGTTTAGGAAGGACACCAAGTCCATCATGACGAGGATGTATAGGCCTACCTTTAGAAAGTTTGTTAGACATAGTCACATCCATAGGGATGGGTTGGGAATCTTCTTGAGGAAAGACATTAGTTTTATCTTTCAAAGGAAGAACTTCCTTCTCAAGAATGATAGGAGTATCATGTTTGGGTGTTCTAGGTTCACTTAGAGATAGGATCATATCTTTTTTCCACTTTTGATAAGATTTGAAAAGATGATCACTTCGCGGTGGAAGAGATTGGAATTGTTTAGGCCAAAAATAATCAATAGGAACGCTAGAAGTTCTTTCAGCTGGTTTAAAGAGACTATGATTGATAGTAACAACTTCACCATTATGGGGAAATTTCAAACACTTGTGAATAGGAGAAGCAATAGCTTTCATGGAAGATAGCCAAGGATAGCCTAGCTTCACACGAAATTGTTCGGATGATGGAATAATAGCAAAGTTCACATCAAGGGATTTGTTATGGACCTCGATAGGTAATGTAATAGAACCAATTGCAGGAGAAGAAAATGCATCAAATAGTTTCACAACCACATTTGTTTTGTCATAAATCACTTGATTCAATTGCAAAGTAAAAAGAAATTCTTCAGTAATGACATTAACCATGCAAGAAGGATCAATAAGCACTCCACGGCAAGGTGTATTCTTAACTTTTGCAACTATATATAAAGGACCATCAGGTGTCCTGATAGTTTCACTGGAATCAAATGTGATGGAAGGCTCTTTAGGGATTTTCTGCTACTCTACAAAGTTAATCACATTCGGAGTCATAGACAAAAGACCATCAGGTGAGAAAGAGGAATCATTAGTCTCAATCACATTAGAAGTATGAGAAGGTAATGGATCAGTAAAAATCTTAAGATTTTGGTTAGGAAGAGCTACAGATGTGTTGCCTTTAACATTCACACCTGAAACAAAGAAAGTATTATTATCAATCAAATCTTGAATTTTACCCTTTAAAGCAAAACATTTTTCAGTATCATGCCCAGGTTGACGATGAAATTGACAAAAAGATTTGTTATCAAAATAGGGTGACTTCACCTTTGCAGGATCTATTTGCTTTATAGGAGGGAGAGTAAGCACATTTTGTTCCAATAACTTATTCATAATACTATGCAATGATTCATTCAAAGGAGTAAACTCTCTTTCTTTTTTGAAAAACTTAGAAATAGGAGGCACACCTGATGCTGCATTCACATTGTTGGTGATGTTTTCATTGAACTTAATGAACTCTCTGTTCAGTTTAAACTTCCCAAATGGTTGTTGACTACTATCACCCTTATCACTCGGAGCCATAGGATTTTCTTTTTCCATTTGACTCATTGTCAATTGATAATTGTGAAGAGTTGCGCACAACTGTTGGAAAGAAGTAAACTTAGAAAACAGAAGTTTTTCTCTAATATCTTTTTGTAAATTAGAAATAAAGATCCTTTGAATATCATTGTCAGGTACTGGAAAAGAAATTTGAGCACACAAATGCTTATATCTACCAATGAAATCAGTCACTTTCTCTTTAACACCTTGTTTACAATGCATTAAATCAATCAAAGTAACTTTAGGACCTATATTGTTTTGAAATTGTTGAATAAAAGCATTTGCAAGTTGTTGGAAAGAAGTAATAGAATAGGAAGGCAAGGAGCAATACCATTGTAGGGCCTTATCTCTTAATGTTCTAGTAAACAGTTTTGCAAGCAACCTTTGGTCATGAGCAAAATCGGTACATATTGTTTGAAAGGTCTCAACATGTGTTAGAGGATCTCCTTTACCATTATAAAGCTCCAACTACGGGATTTCAACCTGCTTAGGGGGGATAGCTCGAACAATGTCAAGAGAAAGTGGGCTCGCAACATCAAATGTGGGCATACTAAACTTAGATTGATTCATAGAGGCAATTTGTTGCTGTAACAAAGAGACAGTTTGTGCAAGATTGTTAATGGTTGCTTCAGTCGAAGAGTTCATATTAGATATGTTGGATTGTGATGGAGGTATTATGTTATTGAAAGAAGGTATTGATTGAGAGTAAGGTGGCGGGACACTATGATGGTTAGTCATAGGAGATGATTGGAAAGGAGGAACACTACAAGGAGGAATGGAATGGTTAAATGAATTGCCCCCTTGCGTCATGTTCATTTGTGGAGATGTAATAGGAACACTCATTGAAGGAATGATTGAAGAAGTCAGATTGAATGAAGGAAGAGGGTTGATTGAAGAAGAAGGATTGCCCCCATGACTGGTGATCATAGGTGGAATGTTTTGTATTGAAGTAGTCATTATGTTTGATGTAAAAGTAGGTATACTAGCAATAGAAGTTGTTAAAGGAATAGAATGATTGACGTGAGTAGGAGGTTGTGTATAACCTAAAGTTTCGGCAAAACTCTTCATAGGCATCACATTCGAATCCACGATGTGTGCAATACCACGCAAAACATCAATTCCATTTTTATCACTTTGAACCATACATTTTAGACCCTCAATTAATGAAAGAGCTTGACTATCGGGGTATTCTTGAGACATCCATTGCTGAAAATCATCAAATTGGTTATCCAATTTCGAAAGTTGTTCTACAGAAACCTCATGGAGAGCTTCTTCATCATTAAGAGAATTAGAGGAATTACCCATGTCTTCGTTAAAAAGGCCATTCAAATTAGGTTCCATCTCCTCGGTAATTAAACCTCGGAAAGACTTAATTCTAAGGCTTCGTCTAACGGGAATAGTGTAACTAGGGCTTATTGTTGTAAAACTCATGCACTAGAGGGAGAGAGAAGATTTTGAATTTTGAAAAATAAAGTTGGCAAAATTGAACAATGAGATAATGATTATCCAATGAAAGAATAGGGAAACACAACTTCCAAGGAAGGTAGGCACAATTGAAAATTAGGGCCAAGGGGGTAGCACTTAATTTTAATTGTTATCTTGAAAATTGAAATCTTGAATTTTGAATTTATTTTCGAATTTAGAGGTAGCAAATTTCACTAAAATCAGCCAATCTCCTAGATTTAAGCTGTTAAATGCAATCATGACAATCTCCCGAAATTTCAGAAAAAATGTCAGGGACCGTGGCGAACGGAGTGCACATGGTCCTCACAACTTTTTTTGAAATTTTCAGGGATGAAAGTTATAATGATTTTAAAGCTAATCTGAAAAAATTGAGTGATTTTACGATCTGTAGATAGGCCAAATTAAAGCTGCAATCTCAAAATTGAACCCTACCAAGATTGTTGAAAAATGCAAAATTTGAATTTTGAAAAAGAGAGGGAAACTAAAATTTTGAATTTTATGATTTTAGAGGGAATACTAAAGGCAATGCAACCTTTGAAATTTAACAGTTGACTCAATTTCACGCAAAATTCAATTTTGGAAGCGGAAATCAAAGTTGTTGCAATTAAACACTTAATTTCAAAAGTCACAAATTGCAAAAATTTGAATAAAGCACTGAAACCTCGAATGAATGCCAACACACTTCTCAGATTTAGGACAGTAAGAAATACAATTTTAACACAAAATTTCAATTTCAACAATTTTTGAATGATTAGAAGCCTTAATCCAAGCAATCACTAGACCAACTTTGACTTTAATTTTGAAAGTGTTAGAATTGATAAAATCAGCCAAGATTCTGGATTTTAGCAGAAAAATATAGTAAGATCTAACTCCCAAAATTTTGGAAAACATGTCGACGACAATGGCGCTCGGGGTGCACACAGTCCTCACAACTTTTTTCAAAATTTTCAGGGATGAGAGATATTATGATTTTGTTGCGGAATCCAAAGTTACAGCCAATCTGGAGGTGTTTTGATCAGTGAAATTGTCGGTCAAAGGTTGAATCAAGAGGGTTTTAAAAATTAGGTTTTTGACACTTAACCACTTAGTTTTCATAATTAAAGCACAAATATGAATTGACAATTTGCAATAGAAGGATAGATCTGAAACAAGCATTAACAATTAAGCGTTTCACAAGCTCAATTACTAAAAAGAAAATTTAGGGTTTTTATGCAATTAACATCTAAAATTTGCAAAAGATCAAACATGGAAATGTAATTAAGGAATCCAATTTTTTAGATCTAACCATGAATAATTAGAATTAGGATGTTCACGTCAGGTTCACCAAAATGTAAAGCGGAAAATCGAACCCTAGGTGTTCCCCCACTCCAAGGAGAGAGAAAGGAGGTCACTAGGGTTGACGGTTTTCACTTAGGAAAGACTTTACATTCAAAGGAGGGGTTGAAACTCACAAGATCCAATCCCACACAATGCAAGACTGAAGTCTAAATGAGTTTCAAGGGTTGAGACAGCAAGAATACCCTCCTTTGTAAAGAATGTAGATAGAAAGATTGAACTAGGAGTGTATGTGAAAGTAAGAAAGATTAGCTTGCAGACAGAAATAGAAACATGGGATGAAGCTACGGACCTGAAATTAGCAATAAAATGTCGAGACGATGCTGTCCTGCAAATTTGAGCAAACGTTGATGGGACGATGGCACCTGGAGTGCACACGGTCCTCTGAAAAATCCGCGAAACGAAGGGGGATCTGTTCGTCTCTACATAAGGATTCCAGATCTTCAATTACAGCCGCATACCTACAACCTACACACAGAAAAGAGAGGACGATTGGGGGGTTAGGTATTAGGGGTTTGACTTTAGGTCAAACCCCGGTTTTGGAATTAACCAAGAAATGAGAATGTTGTAAATGTAAATGTTTGTAATGTAATCAAGTACTGATACCTTGTTGTAAGAATGTTTGTATTCTTACATGCGAAGGTGTAATGATGTTGTATGTTGTATGTTGTAGGTGATCTCCTCTTCAATGGTTGAATCCTTGTCTTGAATACAACACCTAGCCTTGAATCGAGACCTAGAATGCTCAATTGCTTGAAGGAATGCTTGAATGCTTGAATGTTTGAATGTTTGAATATTGCTTCCGCCTTTTGCACACATATGTTTTCCTCTCTTTTTTTGGGAGAGGAAATGTAATTTATATACTTGTCAATTAGGGTTAGGAGACTGATTTTTCTGACCGTGGGCCGACCTAGGAACATTATTTTCCAAATTGCAAACTTGAAAACCCGATGCCCAACAAGAGACCGGGCCCAAAATAGGGCCAGGGTCCAGGGCGTTGGGTGCCATGGTCCTGAGGGACCAGGGTGCTGGGCGCCATGGTCCTACCTCCCGGGATAGCAGGGTGCAAGGAGGATCAGGCTAAGGTGCAGAAAGATGCAGTTTTTGATGTCGTAAACAGGTTTGGAGGTCTCCATTCAGGTTCAACGTTGCGCCACCATCGTGAAGACCCAAATGCAGTCGAAATTGCAAGTGTCACAATTTTAGGACGCTACATTATTATATTGACTTGTTGGACTATGTTTGACTCATTATGTGTAGTTCATTTTGTTGGTGTGTATGGATAAATTCATGTCATCTGTGCTATTGGACCATTTTGTGGTTCTTATATGTTTCATTACATGATTAATATTATACTTTATTTGTTGTGGACATACTGATCCTAGAGATGGTATACTTATGACTTGGATTATATATTGGTGATTTATTCTGATGCTTTATGAGATGTTAATCCATGATCATATATTATTATTTGGATTTGATGATTGATTATTGATAATATTGTTGCTTATGGATTTTATGTGTAGAATAGATATTTATTGTATTGTTTGTTTTGGGATTCGGGTGAAAGTAATGATTTTGTATTACTCTTTCATGAGCTCCATACGAAATCATGATTTTCTTTCACTATATGGGAGTAGACATGTTTGTGTGTGTTTGTGCATTTGTATGCAAAATGTTTTATGTAGGTTGCAGGTATAGGCATCAACTCCACCTGGTCCCATAGGTCTAAGTGTGCCTTTAAATCCCAATGGTTGCATAGGAGATAGTACAAGGCCTAGAATGTATCTAGCCCTAGCCATTGTCCTAATCCTAACCTAGGGACAATTATCTAGTCTTTATTTCTATCCCTTCAAATTTGTCATATAGACAATATTTGATCACCTTATTATCAGTGGTAAGTCTTGTTTTGATGTTGGTATTATTTTATGATTTATTTGAGTGTATGGGATTTTATGTTATCTTAATTATTGATATTAGTTATAGGATGTGTTATAAATTAAATTAATAATAAATTGGTTTATTATTGTTTTAATAGTTTTTTCAATTTAATGAATAGATTCCTATTATTGGATATTTTTTATTAAGTGATTTATTGTTGTGCATGTTAATATTTTTATTCTAGGAATCAATTTATAGTGGAAATTATATTTTATCGTGGTACTAATTGTTCCATTCTAATTTCATTTTGGTAAACAATTATATTTTTAGTTGGAAATATGTATTTACTCTTTGCATGCTTTTTGAGTGAGTTAATTATTTTTAGGGGAATTTTAATTGTTTTTCAATATTTAAATATTATCATTTAATATGTTTATGAGGATTTTTTATTTAGAAATCAATTTAATATTATTGATTTATTGTTTTATAAGTGATATTTTATGATTTTCTAATAAGAGATTTGTTTTTTTCTTTTTTGCATGATTTTGTGAATCTTTATTTAGGTTTTACTTGAATTTTATTTATAATTGTTTACGAGAGTTTTATTTTTATGATTATTTTCACAATGTTTTGATAGAAGAATTATTATTGCAAATTGTCTAGAGAAGTTTGAAGGAGAATTTTGGATTGTGAATTTTGCAGAAGGATTTGTAGTTTTTCTATGTTGATTGAAGGATTGTTTTATGAGTTTGCATGAAGCTTACATTGTATTTCTTTGGGATTTTTTGTAGGAGTTTTGATGCTGATTTGAAAAGGATTCAAGCTCATATTTTTGTTTGCAAATTCTCGCTTTTTTCTCCTATCTTTCTTAACAAGTTTCTAGGTATGTTTTATTTGCAAATTTGATTATAATCGATTATAGGAGGGATTTAGGAATGTTGTTTTAAATATTTCTATTTTTTAAAATCAATTCTTTATTTGCGTTGTGAAAAGATTACGATATTCTTAAATTGAGTGTGTGAATTTATTATTTTAATAAAAAAAAAATTCTTTATGTTTGATTGAAAACCCTATATAAATCCATATGTCTAGTTTTTATAGGTTTTTGGGATGTATTCACAATTTCTCAAATGGTTTTTTGTCAGATTTCAATTTGGAGCCTTTATGTTTGTTTATTTTTATTTTTCTCCATTTTCAGGCAACTATGCAGCTACAAAGCTCAACTACACAGCTACAAAGATCAAATGTATATCTCTAAGATTGAATTGCATAGCTTCTAAGCTTAACTACATAGTTTTAGGGAGAAATTGCACATGTGGGCTTGTTCTAGTTTGCAATTTTGGTCCAATTTGGTTTCCTTATTAGTTCTAGAGGTTATAGGTGACTGTATATACTATCAATTTTTTGGTTTTGTATTTGAATAGACATTATTTGGGTATATTGGTGTTCTTATTCCCTTTTTTGAACTAACTTGTGAAAAGGAACAATGATTTGGTTTGAAGACTTGACCTTATCATTGTTCTTTGTTTTGGAAGTCCTATTTGTTGACTGTGCAATCTACTCATGTATATGGATCCTTGATGTTCTTATTTGTATTTCATATGTTTCATGATGCATATTTTGGGCTATAGAAAATAGGTTATCTACGTGCATTAAGGGGGAGTGTCTTTGTATGGGGGTCAAGGCCTGAAGTGGCAGCCAGGATAAGCTATAGGAGAGTAGATTAATAAGTGATAACATTAATAAAAATTTGGGTTGAGTTTACACACTAATAAGATATCATTTTGTCCCCCACCCATGACCTCGTGTTCTCATATATAGACAAACGATGAGATTGGGAAGGTCTGTCCATCTGGGGAGACATTTGGAGCTGGTATGATTGTGCAATATATTGTCTTGATGAAAGGATTGTAGAGTTCTGCATGAGTCATCAAATTGGGGTCGAGGTTTGGAGAGGCTTCTAGGATAACCCATGTTGAGGCTTTGCAATAACACTATTTCCTTCATGTATCCTAGCATCCTATTGAGCCATCTTTTATGTGGAAGTCCCTAGAAGTCCCTTGGTTGTTATCCTTACTTTCTTATCTTGTGTAGTGTTATCTTTTGTATCTTGGTTGTCATTTATCTTGATTTCTTTTATTCCTAGACTTCTTTCTTGTTGTTTGGGGACCTATATCTATCTCCAACATGGGGGTTGGACCTTTGAGTTCTACATGGTTGAGTGGTAGCATTTACCATCCATTAGGGTTTTGGAGTTTTTATTCATGTGCAATTGGATGATCTTACATTGTATTCAAGTGTTTTCACATTCAAATGTAGATTGTTCTACCATTGTAAATTTTTTTTTTATGTATCTTCCGCAATTAATGTAAAAGAATATGTAATTATATATTTTTAGTTGTAATTAAAAGGATATTTGTAATTGGATCCACCAAGTGTTAATAATTATAATAGGACCATTATGATAGATGCATTTGCATAAATGGATAACTTGTAAGTGAAAGTACTCATGTGGATTATAAGTATGTTCTTATTGTTGATGAAAGTTACTATAGTTATCCTTCATTTCGTGCTTTAAAATGAACTTACCATAGGCCTTTATATGATTATTTAAATGATTAATGATTAGCATTTTTCTTGATTAAGTTAAGTCAATGTATCCTATTTAATATGTTAATGTGATTTGGAATAATGTAATAGAATTAAGGTATCTTCATGTGATTAACTTAGTGATGTTTAATGCATGTTAGTAAGTGTTTCTTAGTAGTAACATTAGGTAACCCATAGAGGATTGTTATAATATGTGATTAAGTCTTCTGCTAAAGATTGTTATGATTCATATCAATTATGCAATAAATTTACTTAGTTTTGTATTGAGTTGAAAGATGGTTGATGTTTTATGTTTCCTTTTAAACAACATGCATATTTTTTGTTCTATTAGTTGTTATTCCTCTAGGGTTCCATGGTTAGACATTATACTTGGTATCAAAGCCCATGTTCATACACTAGGTACTCTGGTTTCATATGGACCCATTATGTTAAATTATAGAAATGTGCCTTGGATTGTATTTCTTGGGTTCAAACCCTCTTTGTTCTCTTTCTTAGTTGGATTCTTGA
Source organism: Cryptomeria japonica (assembly GCF_030272615.1). Classification (NCBI taxonomy): domain Eukaryota; kingdom Viridiplantae; phylum Streptophyta; class Pinopsida; order Cupressales; family Cupressaceae; genus Cryptomeria; species Cryptomeria japonica. Next base: position 308,873,429 of record NC_081405.1, on the reverse strand, counting down.
ACCTAGCCTTATACGCTTGTCTTGTTGGTTGTTAGGAAAGATGCCTCCTTAGGGTAGAGGTTGAGGGTGATGTAATCATCATAGAAATCGACTAAACTCTCATTAGGAGGATTCTCTTGAGGTTGATTAGTTGGAGAAACAACTTTATCAACAAGGGGATCTATAATATCAACATCCAAGTGATTGTAGAATTGAATAGCAAGGTGGTATAGAGGATTGTGAGCTAGCCAGTATGTTGCATGAGCTTCTTGCTTGTTTGGAACCTCATCAGGAGATTCCTTAGTGAGCAGAGTCCCATCAGTCCTAGCTTCAAGAGAGGGAGAGACCACATACTCCTTCCCTTAATAAGATGTACCGATGATGATTTTGTTCTAGTTAGACACATGAGGGACCTTCTTAGGTATCAACCACCTAATTTTTATGGCACTGACATTACATTTTAGGATGAGAATTCTCTTATTAATTTGGATAGGTATTGGTAATAACACTAAGGCTAGGTGTGCTATCATACACCTCAGAGGATTTTGTCTACATGGTGCCACATAGAGGAACAAAAGCTTCATCTTGATATTGCTTTAGTATCTTTCAATATGCTTTTGGAGAGGTTCCTAGAAAATGAATTGCATGATTTATGTCATATGTGTATCTTTGTGCAGTAGTATGATTTCCGCTTCAATGATCTCAAGTAGTATGCAAATATTCTAGATGACGAGGGTATGTTGATACAATATTTTGTTCGGGGCCTCAATCCTCACATTAGTGGTGGCGTTCAAGTTTTCAAACCTAAGACTATGAAGGTTGTAGCAGAGAAGGCATGGTTGATAGAGGAGAATCTATCCTTGGCTCTTGGAGGTCAATTACATGTCAAGTGGCTATTGCCCCTCCACTAGGTTCAAGTCCGAGAGGTAATTAGTTTTAAGCATTAGGACCTAATAGGTGTCTTTCAGCACCTTCGAAGGGATGATAGTTTCTAAATTTTTAACATGGTTGTGTTGGAGGATTTTAGTCATCGAAGGATCAAAATTTGTATCACACTAAGTGAAATCATCCTAGTCGGTCTTCTCAGGGTGCACCATAGATCTCTAGAAGAGGTAGTGTTCAGTAGTCATGTACATCTTTTGAAGGTAGAGGTTTTGGTAGATGAGGAGGATGTTATTCATGCAGTCAACAGCGCCACATTGTAGTTAGCTATCCTTAGAGGATCACTTATGTACCTAGTCAGAGACTAGCTATTTTAGAGCTCATACTAGGATATGTTGGTAGATCTCATCAAGTATTTATAGTGGTTGATAACTATTAGGTTGAGAATCAGGAAATAGTGATCAAGACATTAGGTGTATTATGTGGTATAACCATTTCTATCTTGTTTGACCCTAGTGCTTCTAATTCTTTTATTTCCCCTTCGCTAGTTGAGAGATGTGAGTTTGTGACATCAAGGAAAGATGATAGGTGGAAAGTGGAGTTGGCTATAGGCTCAAAGGTGGTTGTAGATTTTGTTGTCCATGGTTGAACGCTACATTTAGGAGTCTTCACCTTTAGTGTGGATCTTTGTATTCTTCCTTTAGGATCTTGTGGAGTAGTATTGGGAATGGATTAGGTGCATACATACCATGCTCATATTGATTTCTAACATAAGACGATGCAGTATGTAGATGGATTTTGATAGGAGTTTGAGGATAATAGGGATTCAAATACCTATCTCCCTCCATATGATCTCTGCTATGTAGTTAAAAAGGTGATTGTATTAGGGATGTCAATTGTTGGCAGACATAGTGAATGATATAGATGATAATGGAAGTCAAGATTTTTCCCTTGAAAGTTATCCTATTCTCTTAGAGTTTGCAGATGTGATTCTAAAGGAGATTTTAGGCATGCCACCTAAGAATGATAGTGATTTTCAGATTGATCTTGTACCTAGTCAGATAACCACTCAAAAGTTGAGTGAGCTTGAGTTGCAGTTGGACATGTTTTTGGCTAAGGGGTTCATTCATCCTAGTGTTTGCCCATGGGGAGCACCTATTATTTTTTGTGAAGAAAAAGGATGGATCCCTTCATTTGTGCATTGATTACTGATAGTTGAATAAGCTGGCGGTGAAAAACCAATATCTTTTATTGAGGATAGATGATCCTTTCTATTAGATCAAATGAGCTAAGGTGTTTTCAAATATTGATCTTCTTTGATTTATTTTCTCCTTTGGGGTTTATTGAAAAGATATAAGTTCTACTCCTTTTCCTTTTAAAAATAAACTCTTGATCAACAACAAGAGGGGGTGGGGTGGCTAGATTTTTTTCTTTTTTGTGTTTCCTTGAACCTATCTTGATTTTAGCCTTCTCCTCCCCGAATTCCTTCAAACCATTCTTTATAAGGTCATCATTATATCAGCCTTCATATGATACCACAACCCAAGAGACACTGTTATCCATCTTCTTATCACTCCTCTTTGGACCCTCAACCTTCATTTTATCTAGAGGAACTCTACCAGCCATAGGGATGATTGACTTGCCCATCTCACCCCCATCACTATTGGATCAGTTGTCCAATCTGAAGGGAAGGGGTAGGGGAAATACCAATAGGAAAGCAATTTACCAATAGACTATCAAAAAACTTCTGCATCTTGTCATCAACAATGGGATTGATTTCCATGCTTTTGGAGAACTCACCTTCCCTACTAGTAGGGGGATATAAGACTTTGATTTATCCCCAGACCTAATCAGATCTGGACAACATCCCACTAGGGGTGGGGAATTTTGGAAACCAATAACATTGAAAGGGAGGGTGAATCGGTGTTATACTGAAATAGTAAATTTTAGCCTTATTAAAACATGCATACACCAACCGGTAAACTGATATAAAAAGAATTGAAAGAAGTAATGCAACTAATAATCCAATCACATAAATGAGAATCATAACACACAAATTTATACATGGAAAAACTCAAAGAGAAAAAACCATGGTGGGATTTGTGACCCACAATATCAATCCACTAGCCATATGAAGAAATATTACAAAATATGAGGGGCCTGCACTTGCAGGAAGGCTTACAACCTAGAGCACACTGCTCAATCACAATAGGAGCCTCACTAACTACATAAAATTCCAGAATACAATTCAGAGAAGTGTGAACTGCTAAGATAGCATCTTCTATACTAGAATACAGTTCCAGTTTACGCTCTATCCGTTCTGGTTTGAAACCCTAAACCTAATATTGGAATAACCCTTACAATAATTTCTTCACATACATGATCTCTCTGAATAATTTTGCATCATATTATATTCACATATCCATCACCTTGTCTATTATTTATCTCCTTCAAAATGATCTATCAAACTGTCCTATATACTCTATACAAATTTTCATGCCTTACGCCAGCTTACAAATATATATAGAATATCAAATTATATGTCGGCCATATTACATAAATGCATAAATATTAATCAATTGTTGATGCTGGATCCAATATATGTCAACCTCCAATACTGATAACCTTTACTAAACCATGTCAACCTGCATTGTCAGTGATCAAAGAAATCTTTTTGTCCTGTCGGTGCTGGTGCTGGTGCCTGTGTAGAATCTGTGAAGTGTCTACTGGTATACCATAGAATCAAAACATGAAGTCAGAACATAAAGTCATGTTGCCATCAATGACAACATAGTGAAACCAACAAATAGAGTGTCAATTGCCAACAATCTCCCCCTTTGGAATTGATGGCAACAATCATGTGAAAAATGGTCAAGGTTTTATCTGTCGGTTTCATCCAACCCTACTCCCCCTAAGATAAATATGAAAAATACTCCATATCTCCAAAACTCGAAAAACACCCCCTAATGTATACAACTCTTTTTATTCTTTTTTCACATCTATACTACTCCCTGTTTGACATCAATGCCATCTAAAAATAATGTCAAAGAATAAGAACTGTACAATGAATATCCCCCAAAAAGTCTTACCGGAGCTTGACCAACTTCAAATTTATGGATAAGCCTTCTCCAATAACTCCACATAAGTATCCTAGCTAGTTTTGAATGTGCCAGAAATAGATACAAGTCCACTCAATAAATGTGCAAAATATTTTTTCTCATTTACCTCTACCAGTGTGGGATTCCCACCATATCCATGCATTGTTTCTTGTGTACACAGAGTGAATCCAATCGTGGACTCACCAAGCCTCTCAGACTTCTAGCTCTTCTAATTATTTTGTGTCTTTCCTTCTCAAGAGAAGAAATTTGGCTCTCCAAAATCAAAATTTGACCATCAATTGATGTAGTCAATGAAATCAATCCATCAAAAGAGTTAGCTATACTTGCAATTTTCTCTTGAATGTCCTTAATATTTCTAACTACATTAGTTGTAAGTATTTCAATATTACAACATACCCTATATATATTTCTACATTGTTTCAAGGAATTTTCTATTAGGATCAACTTTTCCTCAATCTTTTTCTTCTCTATTTTAATTACTTGATCAAAAGCAACTCTCTTAGCCTAAGTAAATATTTCTAGTGCTTGTCAGTTTCATATTTTTTGTAAGGATTGAAAGTCCTTTGAGTTATGCTCAGTGATTGCCTTAAGCTTGCTAGATGGGCTCGCTTAATTTTCAATCTTACACTCTAGGACCAATCTGTATAGAACAATAATTGATTTATCTATAATCCCTTTATCTGTGGATCCCTCCATCAATTTTTGAGAAACCATCATCATTAGTTCAATGGGACTCATCTCTGTGATGTTTTTTTATTCTACCTTAGAAGTGTCAATTGACAATAATGATGGACCAACAACCGATTCCCTGTCGAATTCCCCTATCTTTTCCTCTGAAGATTTACCCTTTATACCCTTCTCACTTGCACCGGTGGCTTCGCCACTTGGTGCAGTCTATGTAACTATCAGTTCCTCTATAGGAACAACAACCTCAACCTATAAATTTGTATCTAGAGGGCAATTGTCCTCAATATTAGTATCCTACACAATGTTAGCTTGTTCATTCTATGTATTTGTCGGTAACTCAGTATTTTTCTGTACATCTGTATTTACCAGGGGCTCAATTTCCACTATCTTAATATTTTTCAAAACTGAGGGTGAAGTACTCATAATCCCCTTTCCTTTTCCTTCAGTCGAGGCATCTACAGTGTCTATCTTGGTTTCCGGTGAAGTAAAGAATCCTCTATTTTCTCCCAAAAATGTAACCTGTGATATCTGAGTCTCCTTTATTATTTCATTTACTCTTCCTAACATCAGACTAGTTATCCTATGTTTGCTATTGAAAATTTTTATGTCTGCCACCTCAAGTGTCTTTTCCATTTCATCTGGAGCTATAGTAACACAAATAGATAATAGTTCTTGAATTTTAATGTGTTTATCCTCTTGCCTAGCCAATAATCTTCTAGCATATAACATGTTATATAACTCAGCCGGTATTTGATTTTCTATCTCTATTAAGGATTTCTTATAAATGTCCAAGTATAATAGGACTTCTTCCTCTACCTCTCTTTGTTCATCACCCTCTAAGTTTTCATAATCAAATTGAACATTCTTCAACATGCCATCTTTAGTGATTTCATCTACTATTTCTTCACAAGTTTTGGGTGGTATGACAGTTACATTACTAGTTTCAATTGCTAAGTCAATGTCACTCTTCTTCTTCCTCTTGGTAGTACAAGATGCAGCTAGAAGTGTAGCTTTAGGTGCTTTCTTTTGTGTCGGTAACTTGATTGTGACCTTCCTAACCGGTTGCTTCTTTGCTTCTGCCTTTGGTTCCTCTGGTTCCTTCCTAAAATCCCTATTAAATGCTAACGGTGTGTTATGCTCTAATTTTGATTCTGCAGTAATAGGTTCAATATGAGCTTTCGGATCCTTCCTCTTTCTGCCTTTCTCTGGGACAACATCAATTAGTGCTTGATGTCCTTTGAGACCTTCTACACAAACTTGCATGCTTTTCCTTCTTGTTTCTCTCTTTTCTTCCAGCTGAACTCTATTTCAACCTCTTAAGTTTTCTATTGTGTAGTACCACATGGCTTATCTGCCTCATCAATTGGTGCATCAATTAGCATTTTTGCATAGGCATCAAGAATTTGTGCATCCACCTCATAGCCCATTTCTTCAATCCAAACCCTTCGGGGCTTAACTTCTTCCATGAGTATCTCATCCTTCTTTACCCTGAAGCATATGTTGGTAGAATATTTTTCTATAATATGCTCAGGTACCCTTACCCTAGACCTCATAAATTTTTGAAATGCCTTAAAATACCCCCATGCATTATGATCTCTCTGGCTTCCTAATGCAACAATTGACTGTTTCAATTGTCTTCCTACTGGGATGTCAAAATCCCATTGCCTCTTACCAAAACTAGGTGTATCATTTAGAAAATATAACATTAGGAAAACTAACAAGTTCCCATACCAGAATGTACCCTTCTTCTCACCCTTGATCTTTCCTATATTTATCAACCGCATAGATGCAATTTTAAATTCTCTCTCATCATTTTGTATCCAGCCAAAATGCATGAACTGGAAACAAAATTCAATTGGTTTGACTGAGTTACCTTATACCCAATGATCATGCTACCAAATTTGATGTTTGTGTCAGTGATAGTGCTCATTTTCATGGATCTTTTGTCAGATGTAGGGTTTGTGATCTTCCTCACAAAATCATTTGAAACTTTCTTGTTTGGATGTTCTCCTGCCGATGGCAAACTAGTGATTGCCCAGATGGCTTCCTTGGTGATTTTGTAAGGTTTGTTTAGATATATAAACTCCCCATGTACTCTGCTTAGTACATATTTGATTATCTTATCCTTGAACTCTGGAATATCCAGAATGTCTGTAAACCCTATTTCTTCAACATGTTTATATGTTGGTTTGATCTTTCCAGATTCTCCCATTAGCTCACTCATATACATACCCTTAATTTCTAAAGTTCACAAGTCCTCGATATGATAGTGAATATATGCCCTAACATCCTCTACTTATACAGCTCCCTCTGGAATGTGAGAAAACTCTCCAACCGAATCTTCCAGCGTAGCCACATGTGGATACTGCTTGAAATTTGGCCTGGGGTGATCCTTGACCTCTACGACAGTTGGGTTTACAATGAAAACATGAATAGAAGATGATCTCGCTTCCATGTTTAAAGATAAATTCCTTTTGATCCTCTCGGTGAAAACCTTCAACAAACTCTTCTAGATGTCAGTGGAATCCCTCAAGAAAAAATCTGATTTCCTCTTAATAGCCTTTGATCGCACTTAGTTGCTCTAAATCGCTCTCAAATTGCTCTGAGTGCAAGGTGATTAACAATGAAGTTAAATTGACCTTTTAACCTTCGAGAAAAAACCTACTCTTCCATTGACATAAATGACTATCGGTGAGAGATATTGGATCTTGCTCAAAACATATCCATGCTGGATAATCCTCTCCAATATCTAGAAAATTTTCCAAAACCTCTTCCTAGGGTATATGCAGCATCTTCATGAACTTTTCCTACCCCTAAGGCATCTTCCTTAGTTGTCAGATGAGCTCCCTATCGGTGCAAGAGCAACCTCTTCTATCAGATAAGTAACCAGGACATTCCCATCTGATGATTGTTCTTCAGTCTTCCTAACCCATCTCTGATGATGATCTTGTCGGATTTCACTAACCTTCTCTTTTTCTTTATCATTTGATCCTCCATTACTAACCGGTGGACTTTTGCTTCTACAGAACTTAGCAATATGTCCAACCTTGTTATATGCATAACCTGTAACATTGTTCTTTTGAATTGCTTTGCTAAAACTGATGAAATTGCTTGACCTGCACTGATTAGCCATATGTCCAAATTTTCCACATGCATAGAATTTTACATTCATTCTGAAATCTTTTGTCTTATGACCAAACTTAATGCATTTAGAACATTTACCGAGAGAAGAATCAAGGTTTTGATTTGCTCTATTTATACATTGCCTAGCCATGTGACCAAATCTATTACAAACAAAACATCTACCATTGAATTTATAAGCATTAAATTGTTTTACCGGTGCCTTATTCTTTTCATCTTCATTAGCAGTACCAAAACTTTGTCCTTACGCAAATCCAAGTCCAGTGGAATCTCCAATCTCCCTCTGTCTCTTGAATAACTCATCAAGTTGTGTTGAGCTGATCTTGAATTTTTCTTTGTACTCATTTGTAGTAGTTAAATCTTTTCTTCATATTATCATTTGTCTTTCAAGCTCTTTCTTATTACTCTAGGATTATACTAAATCAGTTCTCAACATATCATTTTCATGAACTGACCTACCACATTCTTCAAATTTGTTCTTCAGGGATACAACAAGATTTTCTTCCTTTTTCTTTCTGTCCTCAATCTCTTTAGACATCCTCATAGTTATAACTTGCATTTCATTTTTCATAACCATGTTCTCCTAACTCAATTTCTGACATTGTTCCTTAAGTGCACTTTTCTCTTCATCATCCTGATTTTACAAAAGTTCCTTCCTCCTAGCTTGAACAGATGATAGCCTCTCTTGTAGGACAAGAATGAATTCCTTAGCAAAATTTAATTCATCTTGTAGCTTTAAGTTCTTCAACCTTTCAGTATCATAATCTTCAAGTGCCATCTCAAGGTTCTTCTCCAAAGCCATATTCATTGATTCCGATTTCAGGATCTTCCTCAAGTTGTTAAACTTCCTTCGAGGTACAAGGCTCTAATACTAGTTGTTGGAAACCAATAACACTGAGAGGGGGGGTGAAACAGTGTTATAATAGAATACTAAATTTTAGCCTTATTAAAACATGCATAAACCAATTGGTAAACCAGTATAAACAGAATTGAAGGAAGTAAGGCAACTAATAAGCCAATCACATAAATGAGAATCATAATACATAGATTTATACATGGAAAACCTCAAAGAGGAAAAGACACAGTGGGATTTGTGACCCACAATATCAATCCACTGGCCATATGAAGAGATATTACAAAATATGAAGGGCCTTCACTTGTAGGAAGGCTTATATCCTAGAGCACACAGGTCAATCAGAATAGGAGTCTCACTGACTACATAAAATTCTAGACTACAATCCACAAAAGTGTGAAATCCTAAGATAACATCTTCTATGCCAGAATATAGTTTTGGTTTAACCTCTATCTATTCCGGTCTGAAGCCCTAAACCCCTTACTGAAATAACCCTTACAATAATTTCTTCACATACATGATCTGTCTAAATCATTTTGCATCATATTACATTCACATATCCATCACCGTGTCTATTATTTATCTCCTTCAAAATGATCTATCAAACTATCCTATATACCCTATACAAATTTTCATACCTTATGTTATCTTACAAAGATATATACAATATCAAATTATATATCGGTGAGATAACATAAATGCATAAACATTAAAATTAATTGTCGATGTTGGATCCAAGATATGTCAGCTTCCAATACCGATAACCTTTACTAAACCATGTCGGCCTACATTGTTGGTGACCAAAGAAATATTTTTGTCCTGTCGGTGTCGGTGCCAGTGTAGAATCTGTGAAGTGTCTACTGGTATACCATAGAATCAAAACATGAAGCCAGAACACAAAATCATGTTGCCATCAATGACATAGCATAGTGAAACCAACTAATAGATTGTCAATTACCAATAGGGATAGGGAGGACAAGCGAACCACCTCTTTCATGAGGAGTGGCCTTCACAGTTGGAGGAGCAACAATTTCAACCCTATTATTCTCATTAATTAACATCATACCAGAATTCAAAATGTCCTGCACTCTCTGGCGGGTGGCATTCAGCTTTTTGCATTAATCTTAAATAATCTGTTGGGCATTGAGTTTCACATGAGTAGAGGAAGGAGGACTAGTAGAAATGGAGCTACCACAAGGACAAGAGGGTTTGAAAGGGGATAAAATAGAAGAGGAAAATCACCTAACTTTTTTGATTTTAGTGCAAAGGGAATCTAGTTTACTCATGATAGGGCTAGCCAGAGCAGTGTCGCTCGCACGAACAAGATGATCAAAAAGAACCAGTGACATAGGGGAGGATGGGGCACAACCAGGATTGGGAACAAAATCTTGGGCAGGCCTAGGTTTAGGGTTAGCTCTAGGCTCAAAACCTTTCATAGGCTTCTTAATGAACGGACAATTCCTTCTGAGATGACCCTCTTGACGGAAAAGAAAACATGTATTAAGGCCTCCCAAATACTTAATACAATAGACAACTGACTCATTGATAAGTTCAATGCTTACATTATCAGGGAGCTCTTTACCTAGCTCGAGAGCAACAAGAAGCCTCACATCCATGTGCAAAACTTTTCCAATAGGTTCAATTAATTCAGGGAAAAAATTCCACAAGGTGGGACATTTTTAATAGTAATCTATCTAGGGCATGAGACGGATATAATTTCATTAGCATTGATCGTCGGATCCCAAGAGGTAACCCCAAAACAACATGACCCCAATGGTTCAATATTATCGCTTGACAACTTCTTTCTGGCTATTAGGGTTATTGAATAAAATCAAGAAAAGACCTTTTTGTATTATCCTACAGAAGGAAAAGGAAAACCCAAGTTTTTTTCCCATATACTATGCAACCAAGTGTTCAGATTACTCCTAGAGGGCAACTTGCTCAAATCGAAGGCAGAAAGAAAAATGGTTGAATCCCTAAGTCTATTTTTCTCTTCTAAAAAAACACAACCATTTGTGAATTAGGAAATATAATAAGTTAGTATGCAAAGGGAACCTAACCTCCTCCATCTCTACTCATTCCATCATATGTCTGCAATTCCTTTATCGAAAACTTCGCTCCTTCTAGCACAGACACCTTCTCTGCTAGGGTTGCATAAAGGTCTTCATCTCTCCTCTCGTCTCTACCTTTGATTCACACTGAACATCTCTTGGTAATTTTTTCCCCATAAAACAAGGCGAATAAAGCCTCTTATTCACTCCTCGTCCTTCAGCAACAAGGTTGGCCATTCACACAAGTGACCAACCAAGAATTACTGAGGGCTTCTCATAAGTTGCAAATCTTCTAACAATCATGAAGATATTGATTAGATATATTATTTTATTTAATAACTTATTTTTTAATTCTAATCATTTCAATTGATAATCAGTCTCATATTCAATTATATAATTCTTTTAATATTTGGTGATTAATTATTTTAAATTTTTATAATATTTTCATCTAATAAATATTTTTATATTTTAATATTAATATATTAAATAAATATGTTTTTAAATGGGAAGGGATTATGATTTTTTTTTCTCATCCATGCCACAAACGTCAAGATGTGCTCATGTCATCTAACACTATGTTGAGGCCTATAGATGTTCTATGCTAGTTCTTTGGTGTCTATGGAAAGGACATGTTTAGCTAAGATGCAACCCAACATATTGTGTCATAGTTGTGAGCTAACTCCAAGAATAAAAAAAGTATAGAACCAACTATCTCACAATATACGTACAAATTAAAGGAAATAATATAATAATCTAAATAAATGCATAAGTCTTTTTATAATCACAATTATTTGGTGTTTCCATTGAATAGGTTGATGACCATGATACACATGCTTACGAAGTCGGTCTCTCTAGTAGTGCATTACTATTCTTCTCTCCTCTCTCCTATCTCCTCAACCATTTTCCTTCTATCCTCTATGATTGACTAATATTGATCTCTACTTAGATCTTCATCCTTCTTATCCTCCATGTCTCTATCTTCATACCCCCCATATCTCTTCTCTAAGTTATTTATTTGATGAGACTATGGCCTATATTTGGATGATGTATGGGAAACATGGTGGTAGGATGAGTAGTCCTCCTCCATCTAGTGTATCCTTGGCATACACCTACATCATCCTGATTAGCTACTACACATATATCTCACTCCTTACCTAATAGATCACTAAAGGATTTATCCAATGTGGTCTCACTACTCTACAAGTTGATCGCATGCAATTTTGTATTGGATGTGGATCTTGCTATATTTTTCCAGCTTGTCATGTCACTTGATCATAGTAGAATGGTGTAATGATGTAATTACAGGGGTAAAGAAAGTGTTGATACTACTACATCCTCACCCATTTCTCTATGATGCTTACACATCCTAGGTTAGTCCTATACAATCTCCGTACAATGTTTGTAATCCCAAATCTATCAAATATAACTCCTTACTATAGTATATCACATATCTACCATGGTCCCTTCATTATGTAGTCATGTACTTGTGGTCTTGTATACTATGAAAGAAACAATTACAAAGTTTAGAGTACACAAGAATATTTTCACACTATCAACTTTGATATTACACTCATGCCATCAAATATGAAGAATAATAAATCATAGTATTGGTTAAATGATTATTTTTTATAAATACAAAATATAATATATAATTATAGCTAAAACCCTAATGATGACTAAGATTGAGAGGCATATGAAGGTGATGGTTGTGAGGAGGATTCCAAGAACAGTGAGGGCCCTATGGAGGTTTCCTTAATGGTGATTTCTTTTGTGGTTCTATCCTTTTTTCTTCCTCCATTGATTCTTTAGTGTGCTCTACTTTTCCTTTGCCCTTATGGGGCTTTTTGTCAACTCAATTATATTTCCTACTTGTCTCACTTGGTGTTGGTCTCCTTTTGGTGACTTCTCTTAAATATGCCTTTTGTTGTCCCATTTCTTTGGTATCCTTTAGCAATCTCTTCCTAGGTCGATTATTTCTTGGAGGAAAGACTTCTATTGTAGCGTTTTCCTTTGTTGGTATGGAGGTTTCTCTCTTCCTCTCCTCTACTATTTTAATTGCCTAGAGTAATGTTTGTTGTTACTTATTTAGAGCAGATGGTTCCTTAGTTTAGGTTCGAGAATGTCACATGGCTATTTAATAATATGAAACTAATTTTTTAGGCTATATCTTAGAGTTATCTATGCTTTTTTATCCTTGAATGTGTTGCTTCATGGTTGTGAAAGTTCCTATTGGTATTGTTCCTTGTTCCTTTTCTATTGTATGTATAGATCTCTTGGCTTTAGTGACCCAAATATATGACTCTTTTTTTAGTGCTCATGTGAGCTATGGGTTCTTGTGATTAGGAGCCATTTCTTCGCTTCTCTATGTCATCCCTTTTTATTTACCCCTTACAGTGTGTCTCTATCTTGGTAGGGACTCTTCTAGGGATAATGACACTTTTATTTGATTTCTTTGTTAGGACCTCATTTTTATTGCATAATAGTGAAAGTGTCCTTTTTGGCCTCTTTCTTATTTTTTCCCACGAGTTTCCTGTAAAGGTGGATTTTACTCTCTCATGTGCATCTTGGATCACTATAGATGGATCTTTTTATAGTTGTGTTTTTTATGAAAGTGATCTAAACTTTATTACTCTTATTTCACCCTTCAAGCTTCACTCTATCTTTGTAGGGGCCAATCTAATTTTTACAATGATTTTTTGGGAGTACCTATTCGTCATGCCAACTCAAAAGTGAGGAGGATTTTGCTAGCATGTTTCCTATGATGTCTCACAAGGAGAGTTTACTTGGGGTCTAGACTCTATTGAAGATGACAAAAAAAAAGCATTATCTACACTTGTGTTTTTTCTACCTTATCCCTTAATTTCACTCATGTACATCATATAGAGGTGGTTCCTGATGTTAATTTAGTCTTAACTTATCCTTTTGAGATTGATATGTTGGTAGATTTCATTGGGTTCTAGACTTTGCATTAGTTGGATGTCACAAGATTTGATTTAGTAAAATAACTTAATTTTTGGATTGGTTTTGAGGTGGTTTCTATTGTGATCCTTAATCCTACTGGACCTATAGAGGAGGATTTAGATGTGGGCTTGGAGGTGACTAGTTGTTGTCTAAATCATTTTCTCCCTAATTTAGTTTCCAATGGGAGCTATTTTTTTCTATGTGTGCAGGTGGATTCTTTGTTAATTCATTATTTGGATACTTTTTTTAGATTTTAATGTTTTTATTGTGTAAGGTTGTGGGGATCCTTTAAAAACCCAAAATTTTTGGAAAAGAAGTCTTAGTTCTAGGTGGACACCCTTTTTTCCCACCAGATTGTTGATTTTATCAAAATATTCTTGGCAACCTCACTCCTCATGAGAGTCCTTGTTATTTCCTTTTACTATTTCACCCAATGGAATATTTTCAAGGTAATGAGGCTTCCTTCTTTGAGGGTTTGATCCCTCCTACTCTACCTAATCAAAACTAGATTACAGAGATATTTAATATGAAATAGTACTTATATTTTTACTATCTATTTGATTTTAATATATTTGTTTCTCCCAAAGTAATTTGGATTGGAATTATTTTAAATCTTAGATTATTGTAACAGTACAATGATAAAAAAATATTAAAATTATAAATCCCTATAATACAAAATAATCATATAGATACATATTTCTCAAGATAGTCATAGCATAAGAGTAGAATGTGTCAATCTTTAAGGAACTTCTAAAAATCTATAACCATGGTGATAGGGAATGAAGTTCTTCATTGAAATTTAATTTTTTCTTAACTTCTAGGCTTTAGTGAATATGTCTTTCGTTCAAGGATTATTAATTCTTGAATGTCACTATCTCTTTATATGCACATAGGTTGTGGAGAAAATATCTTATCTCATCAACAAATTATCCTCTTTATTAGTGGTGAATTAACTAATCAACCGTTTTAAATATGATTTTATAAATCTAAATGTGATAAGTCAATGTGGTGCCTTGAAAGATATCCGTGACCACGTGAAGGGAACAATAAAAGTTAATTCTGCATACAATTTTTAACAGGTATTATCATGTCTATTTGATGTAAAATTTATTGGCTTGGTCCATAACTCCTTAAATGTTAAATAAATGAATAATTCTATAAAAATTAAGTCCAATAACTATAATATTTGAATATAATTATAATAATATGAATCTTTGAGATGATCTAAATAGAGAGTTCATTATTGTTCTTTGAAGCTATATATAATATAACAATATATTGTTCTACAAAATGTAAATTTTTTCACTTACTATTACATCGAATATAATATTGTGTTATTTGTGCAATATATCATACAATACTTGACTAGTTCAATCTCACGATTCATTTGTATATTATCATTTCTACACATGCATTACTTGAATTCATTATTTGTTTAAAACAGAATAATTCTTCCGTCTACCTCATAAACTACTTGTTTCCCTGCTTCTGGATCCTAATCAATTAAGATTTAAAAGAAAAGCGAAGTGATCACATTATTATTAGCATTATGAACTGAAACGTTGATCACTTACCCTACAAAGACACCAAGAGCAAAAAGGTACCCTACAATCAAATTTAATATTATTTTTATTGCACGCATTAACAACTCAGTCCATAATACATTGTTGCTACACGTGAATATTTATTTAAGATTGGTAAGACATGTTTTGGGGGCAAGTGCAAGAAGAGAGAAATACAATAAATCTCCCTGCATGAATTTATTTAAATTAAATGCCACCAAGTTACGTACTTATAATAATGATCAGTATTTGAGCTGAACGCCAGCATCATAAACATCGCCAGCTTTCCAATGTGAGGGAATAGGATTCTGAGCATAAATCCATTCTCCCCCTGACAGTTGAAATCGGAGAGCCAGATTGCACTCTGCAGGTGCCGTTACTATGTCCCACACAGCCCCATAACTCCTCCGCATTGCTTTCCAATCAGAAGTTCTCTCCTGCCATTACACCCTCCCATGTTAGCAATAGAAAATCAATATATTATAAGATTAAGATGAATTTGCACTGTAAAGTATGATTTTGTTCTATATACCTGGGAAAGTTCTACAGCCACTACATCTCTTTGGCCTCCTTGGTACAGCAACATCAAAGATAGATAATAGGGGTAATTGGTGCTTTTGTTAATCTGGAACCAGATGTTGTGGCCAGGATAGTTGCAAGCCACTCTGACATATTGCAGCCACCATCATCAGCATTAGTTACTCAAAGTTGAGAATATGTTAAAAGCTGAGAATAGTGTAATGTTTAAATCTCTCTATTCTTAATTACCGTTTGTACTCAATGTCAACAACACCCAAAGCCTTAAGCTGCTCATCTTTCCCCGGCCAGGCCATAGTTGTGAAAGCATGAGGACTCATAATGAAATCAGTTCGATCGCCTTCTCCATGATCTGTGACCACTACTGTTACTCCGCTGTATGTACATAGATACTTATTTTTGCATCTCACCTATTTAACAAGAAACACCATTCAGCACTCCAGTGTATCGTATTTTAATAGGATGCTTATTTAAATGTATAATAATGATTACCTGATAGCAAGCGCCACATCCAGCCCCATTTCTGTATAATAACTGACTTGCTGCTGCAACATTTCCAGCCTTCACGTCTCTCCCATACTCACCATATCCACAAGCGCCACCTGCACATTCATATTTAGCTTCCTTGTCCTTCATTTCTTTAATAAAAGAATCAAAACTAAATCATAATGCCAACATATAATGTTAGTATTTATTACTGGAAGTTCCTAAGCCATCCGGAGTTCCGTAATAAGCTGCCCGTGAATCTACGAATTGGGAAGTGCAGTAACCAATGCTGAACAGAACTTCCAGCACTATTAGCACGGCAAATAATCTGGCTGAGCGAGGATAAGCCATTCGTACGCACAGGGATGAGAAATTGAATTCACCTTTAACAAAACTTGAGTAGGATTAGCCGAGAGTGCAATGAAATCAGTTGAAATTTCTGAAGACTATTTATAAATGAAATAATAGGGTCTAGCCACCGGTTTGACAATTTTTTGTGTTTCAGAGAAAAGGTATAATCCCTACCAACTCCAATTTGAATTTGACCATGCATGTTAAACAACGCTGCCTTCATTTATTTGACTTTATCGCTTATCTGACTTTTTCAGGAATAAGAAGAAGACAACGCTGCCTTCATTTATCTGACTTTTTCTTTCAACCTTACGGCTTGAATGATTCATCGAATCATGACATCATCGCCTCTCAGCGAGATAAACCTTGAAAAAATCAAAATAAAGGCACTGTATTCAATTTGTTGATGGCGGCGCGTCCTTGGTATCAGTGGACGGTATCATGTGCTCCCTGGTTGACACTACTTAGACTGAGCAAAG
Organism: Cryptomeria japonica; assembly: GCF_030272615.1. Classification (NCBI taxonomy): domain Eukaryota; kingdom Viridiplantae; phylum Streptophyta; class Pinopsida; order Cupressales; family Cupressaceae; genus Cryptomeria; species Cryptomeria japonica. The sequence goes on along the minus strand of NC_081405.1, from coordinate 308,856,341 downwards.
TATTCACATTTCAATTTATCTCTAGGTAATGATTGCTATCGTATGATGTGTAATAAAAACTTGCTGCTTTCACATTTACTTATAATAGAATTTGTAAAAGCATTATCACATTTTAGAAAGACATTTTTATTTTTTTATATTTAAGAAATTTGGGATCAATATCAATTATTCTTCTCTCTCACATTTTTAGGGTTATTGTCACCTTAACAAAAAAAATAAAAAATTAGTGAAGATTGTTGTAATGATTTTATGGAAAAATATAAATAATATAACATGATAAGTTGAATCTTGTAGTTTATTAGTGTTTTATATAATTTATATTCTTGTCAATGACCATTATTTTCCAATAATACATAACTTGTGCTATAAATAAAGAATTGTAATAATTTCTCAATTGTAGATTACTATAAATCATTTGTAAGGAACACTATAAATATTATTACTCCCTTTTGTGTTTGTATATATTCCTTTTGTCTTCCTTCAGGGATTGGGGATGCTTCAATCCCCGACCCTCGATTCTCGTTTTGGGGATGCTTCCATCCCTAACCCTCGATGGGTCCCACATCTTGATCTGCATTAAATGCCTCCCTTCTATGTATAAATAGGCACTTTTGCTTCATTTGTACTTGTAAACACCTAAAATTGTCTAGTCTAATTAGATAAATATCTTTATTTATTTAATTATTTTATCCTAATTCTTCTATTAATTAAATAAATCTTTATTTATTTAATTAATTCTTCTATTAATTAAATAAATCATTTATCCTCTTCTAGCCTTATTTCTCATTTAAATAAATACATTTATTTATTTAAATTACCCTTTTCCTGAATTAAATAAATATATTATTTATTTAATTGATCCCACTTCTTCTATTAATTAAATGAATCTTTATTTATTTAATTAATTCATTAACCTTTTCTACCTATGACACGTGTCATTCATCTCTTAATTCCTACACTACCTACCCTCTTATTATTTTCTTAATTCCTCTACCTACCCTCTAATCATAGCTGACCATTTATCTTTTACACCTCTCAATTTTATCCCTTCATTTTTTATAGTATCTTCTATATAAGGAGATGCTTCCTTCATTATCAACCCTAATCAATCTATGCATTCAATTTATAAATACACTCACTATGCATTCAGCCTCGACTACACTTTTGAACTTGTATATGCAATCAAGCCTACTTGCAACCACATTTCCATTCTTTGTTGAGCTCTTGTGCACATATAAAATCTAAGAGCAAATATATCAAGTAAGATCAATGGAGATAGGAAGAATGGAGATCCAAACCCTATTGGACATGTGATGGTATAATCTTTGTGATTTCATTTGATTTGCATTGTCTTAGGTAATCTTCATATGTTATGGTGGATCTTTGTTGTTGTTAGGCTAGGGTTTTGTGGGTGAATTCATTTAGTCTTTTAATATCGTTGTTATCCATTTTCACCATATACATTTTTTCATGCCCCATGGGACATGGATTTTTGTTAGATCTGAGTTTTTTTTGTAGATTTTTCTAACCCTATATTGCTCTTTTGTAAAACAATTTGGAGAATAACCTTGTGCATCTTGGGTTTTGGACACAAAATCAAGATCTTGGAGAGATTTGATCATATCTCACAAATGGCTTGGAAATTTTGCACCAAATTATTTTTGCAAGTTGAAGATAGTATCAAGAGCTCGCAAAGAAAAATTCAGATCTATTAGAGCATATTTTAATTTTCTATGAATTTTTTATGAATTTTCATTAAAAAATAATTTTGAGAGCAAATGAGAAAATTTTTTGGATTTTCTTACATTTTTGGAAATCTCTCATAATTATACACAGGATCTGTTCTTTGTAATTTTAATTTTGATGCAAAATATTTCCCTAAAAATCGGATCTTTAAAAATTAAGGTTTTTCCTTATTTTGATCAGATCTCACAAACAACTTCGAATTTTGGCATCATAATTTTTTTGCAGGTCAAGAAAATTATCAGAGGTGTTCAGTAAAAATCTCAGATTTTTTGGATGAAGGTTTCATTTCATATGAATTTTTTATGATTTTTCATAAAAAATTAATTTTGAGAGACAATGAGCGATTTTTTTGGTTTTTCTTACATTTTTAGAAATCTCTCAAAATTATACAAAGGATATGTTCGTTGTGATTTTAATTTTGATGCAAAATATTTCTAAAAATTGGATCTTTAAAAATTAGGGTTTTTTCTTATTTTGATCAGATCTCACAAACAACTTTGAATTTTGGAATCAAATTTTACTTGCAGGTTTGGAAGACCATCAAGAATCTGTAGTGAAAATTTTAGATTTTTTGGATCGATTTTGCATTTTATATGATTTTTTTATGATTTTTTCATAAAAAAATTAATTTTTGGAGCAAATTAGCAAATTTTTTGGATTTTCTTACATTTTTGGAAATCTCTTGAAATTTTACAAGTTGTCTTTTTTTATGATGAATCAAATCTTTGAATTGGTCAACAAAATGCATTGTTGAAGGCACCTATTTCACAAAGTCTTTTGGATCTAAAATTTACCTAACTTGTGTGCTTGCAGTAAGGGGTGATCACTTGAAACAATCCAAACTACTAACAAATCTTTGTTGTAGGACCTTGACAAGGATTTTCTTTTGATCTTTATTGTGTGCCTTATTTTCATAGATTAACAAATACTTCCATTGGTGCACTAAAATTGAACCATTGTCTTTTGTGTCTTGAGCAATAGGATCTTTTTGTTTCATCTTTAGAGGGTCTGTCTCCCCGTGTGGTCATTAAGATTACTAGTGAGGAGAGAACGACCCAAGTGGTAGCAAAAGAAAAGCCATCTTCTTCCAAACCACTATAAATAACTGTAGTCATGATGAAAACTATGAATAACATGTGCTGATTAGTTCATGCTGATACTATGTCTCCCCATAAACCCGTTTGATCAAATTTATTTGATCATTTGTAGAGTGTAACCCCTACCGGCTGGAAGCCTTCTGTATTTACAGAGCTAAAAGTGCTGCATGTATGGCCACACAAGCGGATGCCCTTACTAGCACCTTTTTGTTTTAGAAGCCAAAATCCTTCTAGTTGTTGGGGCAGGAGGTCAGACCTCTAGTAGCAACCCACACACATACGGTTCTTAGTAGAGATACAAAGTTCACTATGGGGAGTTTTCGTGGGGATTGGTGCTTGGTTGCCTCGAGAAGTGAGTGCCGAGTGTGGAGCCAGTGGGGTCAAGCATCTAAGTTTCCACTCTGAATAGCGTAGCCTTGGGGGAAACTCAATGTGGGATCAACAACTATTGTCTTGGCCAACCATAAGAATTGTGCTTGTCTTCTTTTGAACTATCAAACATTCAAGACTCAAACATCAAAACATTGTGTCTTTTGTGTCTTCAAGTGTATGCAAAACAATTTTACATCAAACAACACACTTTTCTTTGATTCATTTGAGTCTAAACACTTGCAAACATTGAGTCTTCATCAACATTGTGTCCTCTTGTCATGGAAATACAGTCAAAATTTCAGATTTGGTCACAACAAACAAATTTACAAATTGGAAAAATTTACAGTCGAACAAACAAGAGCAACCAGTTTCAGAATTCTTAAGCTTCTTAAGTTATTTCTCCAGGTTTTCATCTAGCATTCAACCTATCTTTGGGTCTCACAAAGTCCATCATTGCTTTACACCTTACATTACATTCACATTTTTCTAAACTTGAGTCAAAGGGTCACTTGCTTGTCCTCATCATACTTTGTCAATACACTACATACAACAACATTTTGCTAAGTGGTCCCTCATCAAGGTCTATCACCTTTGGGTCTCATTTGGTCTTACTTAGAGTCAAGGTCAACTTATCTCATCAAGAGAAACTATCATCTCTTTGGAAGCCACACCTACTCTACTACATACATACTTAGTCTTACACTTTGGACATTTCAAGTAAACCTCAGATTCATTTACATTCCAGCCAACTCTTGGTCTTCCATACTCTTTCCATTTTCATCTAGTCTCTCAAATCTTGGTCAATACCTAGATCATGGTTGAAACCCGTTCCCAAAAATCTAGGAGAGAAGCTAAAGAGGCTCAAGAGTCTGCAAACATGAGTGCCTATGAGTATGACAATGATGTCTTTTTCAATTCTGATCATACTACATTACCTAACATGGATGTCTATAGAAACATTCCAATTGTTGAGAACATGGACACTATAAACATCAATGATACACACAATGACAATATGGACAACATTTCAATACATTCAGCATGAGTGGAAGACTCCATTATGGATCCCCATTTCAATCGATTGGTTGAGGAAATAATGAGGAGGGATAGACAATATTTCTTACAAATGATGGCACAAAGTGGAGCCAAGATACCTCATGATTTTGACATGTCCCAAATAATGGAAAATCAACCTTTACAACAACCTCACCTCAACATGGATCACAGGAGGCCTAACAGTGGAGGCAATAGAGGACCACATCTTGTACCTGAATCACCATCATCTTTGTTTCAAAAACTAGAGGTTCCATACACACATTGTCAAGCGTATGATACTCACCTTTGTAGACCATTATGGAAGTATTATGCAGAAAAATATGCTCAATCACATACCAATGCTAAGGATCAACAACCAAAGCAATTGGATATCCAAAGGCATGCTCAAAATTTGGACAAAAGGAAACCCCGCGTCCAATTTGGGGACAACACATTAGAACAAACTCATGACATGCCTGTAGAGTATAGTATACATGGACAAAATAGATATTCCATTCCTCATCATGACTCTATACCAAGTGGTCCTTATACACAGCATCACTATAGACCTCCTTCATATGAACATGTGTATGATCAATATCATCCATATATGCAACATGCTCCTCCTCCACCTGGTGGTTCAGGCATGGGGTATGGTCCAAGAAGTCAGTCTCCATCGAAGAACAATTTGGAGCAACAAGTCAAGGATTTACAAAAGAAAATGGAGGACATAAACACACTGAAGCCAACTTACACAATGAGAGACATATGTCCTTATCCATTTGAAAAAAGCATTGCAATGCCTCCAATTCCTACACACTTTGTGACACCTAAGTTTGATAAGTCCAAAGGAAAAGGGGATCCTAAGGAACACATAAGATAATTTTTCACAGCTTGCATTGAGGTAGCAGTACAAGAGACATATTTGATGAGATTATTCTCACAAAGCTTAGGTGATCAAGCTATGGAATGGTTCTCCCAACTTCCACCTGGTATTAAGTCATGGGGTGACTTAGCAGAGGCATTTATCCAACATTTCGCCTACAACATAGAGATAGACATATTAGTCACTACTTTGTGCAACACCAAGGAAAGGGATGGAGAGTCTTTTTCAGCATTTTTACAAAGATGGAGGAATCTGGCCTGCAGATGCTCTTGTGAAATTCCACAAAAACAAATGGTAGAACTGTTCACCCAGAATGTTAACAAAGACATTGGTTATGACCTAAGAAAATCTTGTTTGTCCACCTTCAAGGACGTCATTGAAAAAGGCTTAGCAATAGAGAAGGTCCTAATTGAACAAGGAGTCATTAAGATATTCAAGGAAAACAAAGATGACTTTAAAGGAAAAGATAAGCCAAGATTTTGGAATAAAAACAAGAACACAGTCAATGATGGTGTTGTTGATGCCAATACGGTATGACCAAAAATCATTTTTTCTGGATCAAGTTCTACAAACAATCAAGTGAATACTCAAACAACTTCAAAGTCATGAAGGAAGTACACTCCATTGGGAGAACCACTTGAGTCAGTTTTCAAGAAGCTAGTGGCAAACAAAGTAATCACTATTCCATATTTTCATCTATATGAACCAAAGGTTAAACCAAATTGGTGGAATGATGATGAGTATTGTGAATTTAATAAAAGCAAGGGACATAAAACAGGAAATTGCCATCAACTGAAGAACATCATACAATATCTCATTGATAGAAGTGACATTGAGATTGAAGGGCATTCATCCAACCAAGAACATGAAATGTTTAAGGAACCATTCCCAAAGCATGACAAGGGAAAGTCTAAAGCCACAGATGACCAAACCAACTATACCAGAGCATCCTATAATTATGATTCCACTATCAATCACATTTCAATGGACAATTATGTCTCTATCATTATCATCAAGGACAAAACCCTTGAGAATTCTACCCAGAGACCCAAGATCATTCTGAAAGGAATTGGATCTTCTTCTGAATCTACCTCTAAATGTCATGTTACAACCCGTCAAGGTAAATTCACTTTGCAAGGTGCTCCAACCAAAAACACTGCTTCCTCATCAACCAAGCCTGAGTATGACCTTGTAGAACAGTTAGGGAAGACACCCACACTCATCTCCATCCTTGAGCTCCTATGCATATCCCCCACACATAAAGCCACTCTTGATAAACTCTTGAGAGAAACTACTGTTCTTACTGATCTGAACGTGGACCAGTTTCAAGCCATGGTGGGATACCTTTCCATCCCACACTCCCTTACATTCATAGAAGCTGATGACACCTCTGTAAGTCAGCCACATAATGCACCTTTACACATTGAAGCCTTCATACACACAAATCGAATAAAACGAGTCCTGATAGATGGAGGAGCAGGTCTAAACATTTGTAAATTGAGCAAACAAAATTACCATCAAGGCATATGATGATGAAGAGTGTTCATCCAAAGGCATAGTCACCTTGCCTCTCAGAGTTGGGCCAGTTACAAAGGATGTGGTTTGTCAAGTCCTAGACCTTGATCTCACATACAACATATTGCTAGGACATACTTGGATTCATGAGATGAGAGCAGTCCCATCTACATATCATCGATGCATCAAGTTTCCACACAATGGAGTTGAAGTGACTATCAAAGATGACCCAAATCCATTCATATATTGCAACAATCTACGACCTAGATTAGAAATAACAATTCTAGTCAATCGAGAAGCTATTCCTTCATCAGCATATGTTGATCCAGAATCCTTGAAACCTTCTACATCAAAACAAGCAAATATCAAAGAAAAGTTTAAGTTTAAAGACATGGGATGTGGTGATATATCTTTCATGTTGATCAACTCCCACTATCTCCTAAGATATTCAGTCGACAAGAACAATCTATAAACAATTTGCAATGCCAAGGAATTGGGTGTGAACCACCTAGTGTTGTGGCTACTAAGTCTGAATGCAAATCTCCTCTAGTGGTGCAAGCAACTCTTCATATCAATAGTCCTAAGAGTGGTTCCAACAAAGAATCTATTGAGCATATCGCTAGCCCTCTTGAGAACTCACATATCCTTACCATATCATCCACTCATTCCAATTCCACTCCTCTCCTAGACTTGGATCAACAAGAATTACAAATGCCAGTTCTCATTGGGGATCAAAAATCAAGCTTTGAAAAGAAAAATCTAAAAGTCAAAAATAAAGAAAATTCCTTTAGTCCAAATCAAAATCAAAAGCTATTGGACTCTGAAAAAATCAAAGTCAAGGATAAAAATCCTATGAAGAAAAAACAACAAGAGTTGATCTCCCCTAATATAAAAATAACTGGGGGCAAAATTTCTAAAATTTCAAGTCAAAAAGCATACTTGTTGATCCTAAGTCTCCATCATGCCATCCTACTTTCACTTCTTTTCACAATCATAAGCCTTCATCACTCAACCACTTGTTTCACACATCCATCCCCTTTTGGCGATACATCATGGACCTTTAATGGAACTTCCTCAAAGGACTTTGTTGTCAGGGATGCCCAAACTTCTTTAGGTGACACACATATGGGCCTATGTAGTCCACACACTAGTAATTCTATCTCAGTTCCTTCATCAAGGAAGAGAGTCACTCAAGCTACACATCATTCAATCAAGGAACAATGTAGTTACCATCATAAGGTAAAACCTCACAGATTCGAAGCGGGTGACTTAATTCTCAGAGAACATCCTAAAAATCAGCAAGACAGAGAGAAGAAGGGCAAGTTCAAATCAAATTGGCTTGGTCCTTACATCATTACAATAGTTTATGGATCTGGTGCATATCAACTTTCAACCCCAGAGGGTGAACGTTTGGAGGATCCTATCAACAACATGCACCTTTGCAGGTTTTACACAAAGCTGTTTAGAGTATCCTAATTCAAAAATACAAAAAAATCAAAAAATTCAAAAATACAAAAAAAATCATAAAAATAAAAAATCGTTACTTGGTGAAAACTTGACAAACAGGTGCCTTGTGACACAAAAAGAAAAATTCGTCCAATGATGAAAACCACTTTGGTGGCGCCCTGGGCAAGTACTATGGTGAAAACCAGGTCACCGGCACCATGTGTAGGGACATTTCTCCTCCCTCCTTCAGGATTCCATCTCATCCTTTCACTTTGCACACACTCACAACCTCTTCATCCACAATAAACTTACCCATTTCCATCATGGCTTGCTATTGATCTACCCAAGATTGGTTAACCATTCATAATAAACATTCCTTTTCATCCCTTTCCATCCATAATAAATCAGCTCCTATCTGTGGCTAAGGCAAATCCTATGTCTAGTAATGGGTGTGGAACTGAGAGCATCACATGTTCTGAGGAGTACAGTTTCTTCTTGCTTTCTTCATTCTATCCACGCACAATCCACAATAAAGAAACACTTGCATCATAGATTCACAATAAAGTTTCATCTTCTCCGTAATAAAGTATCAGTTTCATGGATTCAGTCAGTTTCAGATGAGACATAGCAGCAACAATGGGCTCCAACAAATCAAATCTTTCAATAGACTCGGACAACATTATGGTTCAGTATTATCTATCCTTTTTGTGAAAGTAAACATTGTGACCACAATCAAATAAGACTTATACAAGTGACAAGAGACACTAAATTTGAGGACTACAGTAGATGTTGGTGTCGAGTCTTGGTTTTCTTTTGATTTTATCTTTTGGTGACATGTCTTTTGGCTTTTCTAGGATGTCTCTGACTAGAGATTTTATCTCCAAGATGTCTTTGACTAGAAAGGCAAGGATGGGCTATCGTCACTTATTTTTCTTTTTCTATATGTGGATTGTCTCTTAGTAATGCTATGACTTGTCCAAGGATATGAGGACACTATGAGTCTAGTATGAATTGGGGCATTCCTTGTTTGCAACTGTCTTATCTCCATGCAAACGGGTACAATGACTTTCTGGGTCGAACATATGCCTCGATTGTCATAACCTTTTTTTCCATAATAAAGCTCAATGATGATAACGCACAAGAAGCTCTTTCACTTTCATATCTTCTATCTTCCATCCCCCTTTCTTGATTGACTTCCATCATCCTTCCTGAGTCTGTGTAGCCCATTATCACGTGGTTGAGTATAATGACACACCAAAAACATTTGCATCTCAGGTAGTTGCACCTGCATCACCACATATTAAGCATTTTATACATACATATAGATATCACAATTGCATCACATCCTGCACACAACACATGTTAGCAATCTTACATTTTTATCATGTAAATAGTTCTTTGCATTATCATATTCATTTGCATTTCATACATTCACATTTGCATTTGCATAACATATAAAACATAAAAGATAAAAAATATTGCATTTCATTATGTACATATTTGCATCCATATCATAAGAATCACATAGAAACATACATCATGAAACATCTCATCACATAGGTACACATGCATATAGCTGCCACAAGGATGAATCATCTCATATATATAATCATAAGTGTCATGATACAATGATGTCAAAATACATATGGCTACAAAATCACCCAAAGGTGTCTACATCATCATACAAAATGGTATAAAACTAATACATAGGAACCCACTGATCACTCTTGCCAATATTGCTGGTAGTGCTAATCTTGTTTGTGTCATCGTGTCCCATGCCATGTGTCCAACCCTCATCTTCAGTCCTGGATCCTGAAACACTCATCTCATTGCATCCCTGTCTCCATCTCAATCGTAAGGAACTAACTCCCCATCGATCGATATCCTCAGAATATTGTAAACATCCTCCAAGGTGACTATCATCTCACCCATCGGCAAATGGAATGTGCATGTCTCAAAGTGCCATCTCTCAGCAAGTGCAGTCAGAAAACCCATGTTCGCCTGAAACTTAGGCACATACAAAATAAATCACAGACCCATAACCTCAATCGCAGCTCTATCCTCAAATATCAGCTCAGGTCATAACCTCTGAGTCGATGGGAATCTCTCCTATGACTCTAGCATAGGTAGGTACTCCTGCAGTCAAGCACATAAATCATGTCAGTCATAGTGGCATTCCCTGTTCATCACAAAATGCTGCTCTTTATCCTAGTGCTTATATTTATCATATGGCGCTATTTATCCTAGTGACACTCACTGTTCATCACAAAGTGTTGCTATTTATCCTAGTGGTACTCATTGTTCATCACAAAGTACTACATTTTAGCACTCCCTATTCATCACAAAGTGTTGTTCATATTAGCACTTCATGTTCATCACAAAGTGTTGTTCATATTAGTACTCCCTGTTCATCACAAAGTACTATGTCTTGGTACTCACTGTTCATCACAAAGTGCCTCGATCTATCCTAGTCTTCCCTAGAGGACCTGCTTGAGTGAATCTTCTTAGTAGCTTATCCAATTGACAATGTATGTTCATCACAGAACTGCCGATTCGACCTTGAAGACATAAACATGCTTACATATTGCACTTACATTCCTAGCACAAACACAGACGTGCCCAAGTGTTTTTCAACCTTGTTTGACATATTCTAAAATGCATTTATTGCCCTACCTAACATGCATCTATGACAACATTTATTGTGACAAAGTACAAGAAGGTTTTGCGGTACTTACCGGCTCTCATGCATCTGCTAGCCTCTGAAATCAGCGAACACAATCGAATCTGTGCACCAATGCCATCGTTGCTGACTGCGGCTACTCTATTCTCTCTCTGCACTTTGATCTCTTGGATGTGTGGATGACAATGAGGATGTTTTTTCCTCATAGCCTATCTTATAGACTACCCTAGCCTTAGCCCTAGCCCTCACTCGGGTCTCCAGTTTCAGTCTTCATTATCTCGTGACTCTATCACTCTATCCTATCCGGTCAGTCCATTCTAGCCTTTCTTTTTTATCGAGAGATTGTCTGCGATCTTTCCAGACATTTTCATCCAATCTATCGAGGAGGCATATCATTCCCATCTTGGGGCAACATTGTATCAGTTCATATCATCTTCTTTGAAACAACGCAACAAGTTGCATTGTCTCAAAGAGGGGCAAAATGTAGACACCTAAAATTGTCCAGTCTAATTAAATAAATATCTTTATTTATTTAATTATTTTATCCTAATTCTTCTATTAATTAAATAAATCCTTATTTATTTAATTAATTCATTTATCCTCTTCTAGCCTTATTTCTCATTTAAATAAATACATTTACTTATTTAAATCACCCTTTTCCTGAATTAAATAAATATCTTATTTATTTAATTGATCCCACTTCTTCTATTAATTAAATAAATATTTATCTATTTAATTAATTCATTAACCTTTTCTACCTATGACACATGTCATTCATCTCTTAATTCCTACACTACCTACCCTCTTATTATTTTCTTATTTCCTCTACCTACCCTCTAATCATAGCCGACCATTTATCTTTTACACCTTTCAATCTTATCCCTTCATTTCTTATAGTATCTTCTATATAAGGAGATGATTCCATCATTATCAACCCTAATCAATCTATGCATTCAATTTATAAATACACTCACTATGCATTCAGCCTTGACTACGCTTTCAAACTTGCATATGCAATCAAGCCTACTTGCAACCACATTTCCATTCTTTGTTGAGCTCTTGTGCACATATAAAATCTAAGAGCAAATATATCAAGCAAGATCAATGGAGATAGGAAGAATGGAGATCCAAACCCTATTGTACATGTGATGGTATAATCTTTGTGATTTCATTTGATTTGCATTGTCTTAGGTAATCTTCATATGTTATGGTGGATCTTTTTTGTTGTTAGGCTAGGGTTTTGTGGTTGAATTCATTTAGTCTTTCAACATTGTTGTTATCCATTTTCACCATATACAGTACTCACTAGCACTTTCATATGTTGGCTTCCCTCTATGAATTTTATGCTCTCCTATGCCTAGTTTTGAGTCTCTTCGAAGGGACAATGTGTGGCAAGTTTGATGTTGTACCTTCAAGCTCTATCTAGTGGAGGTAGGTCAATCATTTTTTCCTCTTGTTTTTGTCCTTTGGGTCATTTTTTGGGGTTATGTTTTTTCCCTATTTGCCCTCTATTTTTATGTCCTCTTTGCCCCTCTATTTTGGTTTTCACAAAGTGCCTTTTCTTTTTGTTATGTCCATTTTGCCCTTTTTCTAGGGTTTTTTTTTTCCCATTGTTCTCCCTTTGTGTTGTTTTTCACATTGTAACCTAGTTCGGGACCAGTGAAAGTTGATCCTTGAACTAGGGTTTCCTTTTCTTTTGTTTTGGTTTTCATTTGCTTCCTCTCTTTTTAGGGATCAAGGATCCTCAATCCTTAATTCCCACTATTGGGGTTGTGTGATTAAGTTTACCAAACCGTCGATAGAGCTTCCTTAGTACTCAAAGATCAATGATGTCTCCATCCTTGACACCCAATACATTTGAGTATTGGATTGGGCATGGAAACATCCCAAACCCCCACCCATGTTCATTGCTGAATTCGGGGATTGGGGATACCATCATCCCCGACCCCCCACCATGCCCATTGTGAAAAATAATGTGGGATTGCAGATGCTAGATTCTTCAACCCCCAGAACTTTTGAGCTTGTATTAAGACAGGGATCGTGGATGTTCCCATCCTCAACCCCTAAATTTTTGTAGAGATTTGTTTTTGGCAATCAAAATAATTAGTCATTTTTCACCAATCATTTCAGTTACTTTGCACTTTTCTTTATTTCAATAATAAGACTCTTAATACCACTTTTATGGGTGCAAAAATATAAAAAAAGTGAGAATGTGCCAATAGTTAAGAAAGAAACGAAATAATTTACAAAAGTTTCTTCTTATTTTGTATCTAATGTACTTAAATCTAAACAAGTGAGGAAAGAGTGTGCAAAACAAGCAATTATAGAAAGTGATGAAGAATCAGCGAAGGTCAGTGTACAAAAAAGTATTATAGCAAGAAAGAAGGGGATTGCTTCTCCTATTTCTTTTGAGGAAAGTTCTTTTGATGAAGACAATGTGCTTGAGTTACTTGGGAGACCAAATGGCCTAAAAAGTGTTGGTGAGTTGTACCTTATTGTTCCATCTTATGATCAAGATACCATTGAACATGCATGTGTAACATATTTTCTCTAGAATAATGTTGTTACCACTAATGTGCTCATGATCTTCCAGAAGTGGTGATATAATTATTAATTTATCGTATGGCTACAATTGGTAATGTTGATAGTGATTCAAGTGAGCCTTATATAGAAAGAAATGTGATAGAGAAAATGACAAAAAAGAGCTTAAGGGTACATCATGATCTTAAGCTTAATTTGATTGGTTTAAAAAGGATGATAGATAATGTTGCTATATTGTATAAGTATTTCTTAGGGTGGCCTATTGATACAAAGAAAGTTAAAGATGAGATAGACTATATTGAGTCTAGGCTTACTAAGTTAGCCCAGGATTTTAACATTTACAAGGATGCAAATGGTGTAATGAGATCTAAGGTTCAATATCTCCATTCTCAAATGTCATTGCTACAAAAATATAAAGAGAAATATGTGAACACGTTTTCTAGACTCAAAGATGCTATGTAATTGTGTTTGTCTAATTTTCTTAGATTATTGGCTGAAGCTGAAAAAATTGAATAGAGTGTGGTTAATGCCGATGTCTTTGATGTTGCAGTAAACGTGTTCATTGATTGTAAGTGTCAAAGCAAAATTTTGACTTATACTTTTCATTCATTGAATTCTTGACTTATGTGTTTGAGGAAACAATTCAAGGATATTTTGCCTCAAAATGTTTGATAGGTATTTTTGTTAGGGGGAGTTGCAATATTGATCGATATATTTTTTTGGCTTGTAGGGCCACCCTTTGTCTTTGATGTCAAAGGGGAAGAAATATTTCTAGGGATTTTTATTATTGAATAGGAGAAAATCTTTTGAGAAGTATAATGTTTTTCCATCAATGAGAAAAGGGGAAATTGTTGCACTTATGAGTATCTTTGTTATCATTGATCTCATACCTATGTCAAACCTATGTGGATTGGATGTTGGTGATGGTGTTGTTGATTCAAATATGCATTATGATGGTAGTATTAGAAGAGATGTAGAGTGGAAATGTGTGATTCACTATGTAATTCATCCACATTCCTAGTTAAAATGATGTTATCCTATAGAGCTATTTGTAGACATATGTTGTGCTGACTAGATGATGTCAGATATTGATTTAAGTTGTTTCCAAAAGTTTTAATGCTCCCTACTTGGTCCATAAATTATGATATTGTTGTCTACTATAGTTAGCTATGTTAAGATTTGGAATGTATGTTTCTACTAGATATGCTTCAGATGACTGTGTTACCTATTAAAGAATTGTTGTGCTAGTTTTTCTTTAGGTTTTCACATCAAGTGATAATTATTCACGAACAACATTGTTGTTCTAATATTTCTATTGGGAGTTTGTAGAGGATTGTATTACTCTCCTCATCTTGAAATTGTTGTAGATCAAATGTTATAATAATATTCATAAAACTAGTAAAAGCCAGAACCTTACATATCTACAGCAAAGTTGAGAAAACCTAGGACTCACGAAGAGTGAGAAACCATAAACAAAAACTTGCTACTAACTAGTCCCAGCAAAAACCAAAGCACTAACAAACCCACAAAACTAAAATCAAAAACTAGTCAAAAACTAAACCCAACCAGATACAATAAATCAAGGAAATAAAACTCTCTCCCATCGAAAGCACAAACCAATGGCTTACAAGGTGGAAGAGAGCTCCGAATTCCTATCCACATAGATATCTTTATAGTTTTCTAGCACAAAGAGTTTTAGGAGGAACCTTTCCCAAAGGAAATAGCTGAAGAGTCCAACATAGCTTTTACCATAGAAACAAACATTTATATCCCTCTAGTAGATGAGGAATCAAGATGTCTGCTTTTCTTAGACCATGTCTTAGCTACCTCATCCCAAATGTCATGGAGAGAAGTGGAGTTCTTCTTTGTGATTTCCCTATGTTGGTCAAACATATTCTCCATGGTCTGCCTTATTTCTTCATTATTTTCCTAAGGAACCTCCACCATCTCGACCAAGTCAATCATGTTCTTTATTTGACTAATTTTCTCTATAAGCTCTTTAACCGAATTGTCTGTTTCTTTCCATTTCTTGATCATCCTAGCCAACTTCCCCACCTCCATCCAAGCCCTTTGGTCCTACTCATCATCCACCCAACTTTATGCTCTAGCCTCCACTTCAAGTATACATCTGAGCTTGTTAATCTTCTTCTTGACCACCTCAAATTGAACCAGCAACCACTAGAGAATTGGTTCATGTTTATTGAACCATTCACCTAGTTCATTAACCTTAGCTACAAAGAGGGAAAATTACTCCTTGAACAAAGCACTACATAGAGAGGATTTAGTTGAATCATAGGGGGAATGGAGAGAAGGGGTATTAGCCTCTTTACTATCAAAATTATTTGGAGCCCAATCAGATGTAGTAGACCAAGAGGAGTTTGTTTCCTCTGTTTCCTCTTCGATAATGACCATTTTCTAAGACAAGGTTTCACCAATAGGGGGGGCTAAACGGATCTTAGATTTAGTATTCCATGAGGGATTAACCCTAGTAGGTACCTCTTGAGGTTTCGTACACATAAAAAGAACAGATTGATTGATCGATAGCTCAACGTATTGACCCAGACCCGAAGTAGAGTCAACGAGGTTAACATTAGGGCCATTGGAAGGGGTTAAACTCAAATGGAACTTATATATATTAAAAATGAGCCCTTGATGTTATATATCAAATTTTACAATTTTTAATGTGTTATACTTCTTTTGTGGCCGACCACTTGTTTAGTTTTTGGGTCTCAATTAAGACATTCTTTATTTGGAAAACTAGTTTGTACTAGCTTATGCATATTGGTCTGAGCAGTTCTGTGTGAAGTTTTTTGAAGGTGTGCCAACATGGTGTGAACCCTCACACATCTTCTTAAATACATTTTGGATCATATATTTTGGTTTGATGTTATGTACATGTTACACTTTCCCTTTGGACAACCTAAAAGAGATTATTGTGGATCCAACTGGTATATAATGAGTGGAATAGTTCTATTTATGAAAGAATCAAAATGGTGTAATATGGTATGTTGATTGCAATGTGAATGCGATGTATATCGGTGGTTGGAAACTTATCCAAAGCAAAGAGATGAGTATAAAACTCTGAACTATTATGCACATATTGGTAGATGATATTTTGTATGTAGTTTAATCTATTATTATTGTATTTGCACAGTTGTTTTGTATCTTGCCATGAAGAAGTGATATTTAGTTTTAGGAGTCCTTATTTTGTATATAAAGTTGTATGCCTTAGTTTGAAAGTATAGAGAAGTCAACTCTTTAGCAATAAGTGTTATATATAGTAAACATTTGATATATATTATGATTTAGATTCTCACCATTGTTTTTCCCAATTTGGGTTTTCCAAGTATAAATCTTGGTCTTCTTGTGTGGATGTTTTTGATGATTCATTTGTTTACTTTTATGCATAAGTATTTGGATGAATATTATTGTTCAAATAAATTAATGAGATCATATTTTTGTATATGTTGATTCACACCCCCCCTCTCATCTTTCTGTAGTACTCAACACTTCATACATAATGTTTTGATTTAATTGGAAATCTTTGTTTTTTAATTAGATGAAAATAAATTTCTTGAGGTTAAATTTAAGTGAGTTTGTTTCCTTTTTAGGTCAAATATTTGAATAAGTTTGATAAATTGAAGGGTTGAACATGAGAGATTCTAATAATAAATTTTAGATATGAAGATTTTGAATAAGAATGTTTATTTGGTAGCTAGAGTCTCTTCCAAAAGAGAGGAATTGATAGTTAGCTCCATAAGGAGATATTATAAGTCTAGTCTTAAATGATGAAATAGTGTTATTAGACAACATAGATTATTTTGTGGTAAATTTTACTATTACCTACTTGCTTCTATTAGATGATAAAATCCCAAATAAAGACCCCATATTTTTTTATCAATTATAGAGGTGGTTCATATAATGCTAATAGGTTTGGAAACAGATCGATTGGGGGATGAAGATGTTGGCAATTTTGAGGAATTGATTATGTGTTGCATTTATGTTTTTCATTGATGTCAACACTAGCTTCTTGGGTTATCTACTGGGTTCTGGTAGAGTGGTTGGACTTTGATGATGATCAGGAGATTTGTCTTTGGTATATTTTGATTGCTAGAATTGGTTTGGTTCAGTCATTCATGTTATTCAGATGTGTATCACATTCAGTTGGTTTGGGATTTGGTGATCCGGAAGCTATCATATGTTCTAGTAAGCCTTTTGGTTATTGGTAAGGGTTCTACCGGCAGAGCTTCGTTGAAGATATTTTCATGGATTCACTAAGTGGTGTTGGTGTTGTTTATGGTGAAAAGTGGATAATGGAAACAACAATATTGAAAGACTTAAATAGATTCAACCACAAAACCCTAGCCTAACAACAACAAAGATCCACCATAACATATGAAGGTTACCTAAGACAATGTAAATCAATGAAATCACAAAGATTATATCCTCACATGTCCACTAGGGTTTGAATCTCCATTCTTCCTATCTCCATTGATCTTGCTTGATATATTTGCTCTCAGATTTTATGTGTATACAAGAGCTCAACAAAGAATGAAAATGAGGTTGATAGCTTGATCGCAAAAGGCTTGATTGCATATGAAAGTTTGAATGTGTAGTTGAGACTTAGAATGCATAGGATTGCTTACGAGTGCTTAGGAGATTAGGGTTGATAATGAAGGAGAGTATCCTCTTATATAGAAGACACTTTAGGAAATGGAGGGATAAGATTAAGAGGTGTAAAAGATAGATGGTCGACTAGGATTAAAGGGTAGGTAGAAGAAATAAGAAAATAATGAGAGGGTAGGTAGTGTAGGAATTAAGAGATGAATGACACGTGTCATGGGTAGAAAAGGTTAATAAATTAATTAAATAAATAAAGATTTATTTAATTAATAGAGGAAGTGGATCAATTAAATTATAAAAGTATTTATTTAATTTAGGAAAAAGACAATTTAAATAAATAAAAGTATTTATTTAAATGAGGAAAGGCTAGAAAAGGATGAATGAATTAAATAAATAAATAAAGATTTATTTAATTAATAGAAGAATTAGGATAAAATAATTAAATAAAATAAAAATATTTATTTAATTAGATAGGACAATTTTAGGTGTCTACAGGTGTAGCTTCTAAAAGGTTTTTCAGGATGTTGATGGTTATCGTGTTCATGTTCCAGTTGATTGGTGGTATTGCATTTGTCTTATGGTGACCAATTTTAGGTCCAGTCTTATTCTGTTAGGCTATGGATTGGTTCATGTCATGTGTTGGTGGATGCTCCCAATGCGTTATAGATTGGATTTATTATTTGGTTGATGTTGTTTCGGTCCTAGGCCGACTTGGATTAGCATTGGTTTGCGGGTTTATGTAATGGATTTATTGTATTACCTTTTAGGTGGCCGACCTAATTATTTAGGTCCTGAGTTGGTATAAATATGATGCAAGATCTCTTTTTAGATTATGGATAGATTTTTTGCAACCATCTATATGCAAATAATGTTGTAATCATATGCAGAAGTTTTGGTCAATCATAGGTGATCGAGTTGGGTTTGTGTAAGAGGTTTAAGACCTTCGGTATTGAGCTTAGCTGGAACTCTACTCAGGCATAGGAGAGTCTAATCTTGTAGTTCATTCTTATTTCCAGATTGTAGTTTGGATATCTTTTCTAGTCAGTGAGGCTCTTTTGTAATAAGCAGTACACTCTAGGCTGTTGGCCTTCCTACATGTGCAGGCCCCTTATTGTAATCACATACTTACTGGAGAAGTATCATTTGACTGTGGTTAGGCTTCCCACCATGGTTTTTCCCTTTACCAAGTTTTCCACACACAAATCTTGGTGTTATGTGTTGTGGATGCATGATAATTGGTTTATAATTTATGTTTTTGCTTAACTGATATATCTACTATTCTGGTATTTGGTTTATACATTTCGGTAAAAGGTTTTGTGCGCTTAAAGTTTCAAAATCTATTAACAATTGATTCACCCCCCCCTTCTCAGTTGTTCATTGGTTATCCTAACAGAAGATACCTTTCATAGTGCTGGAGAGGGAGGCAATGTGCAGGTTGCGGCCTGCAGGAGAGGCCTAAAGTCTTTGCATACAACCTGATCTGAAGGATTTGATCATAGTGATGGTGGTAAATTTATGGGTCAAGGCTTTTGAAGCGTGGGGAAAGGTTTTGAGGTGGTCGGCTAGGGTTAGAGCTAGCTATTATTTTTTTGTCTACGATTTTAAATCTTCTTTTTTTTGGTTTTTCAGTTTTGAGTGTTGGAAATTGGGCTTTGAGGCCTGTGCTAGGTGTTTGGGTGGAGTTTGGTCTATCTTTGTTAAGTATATATCATCGGGGGAGTCATCGAGAGTTAAAAATCCTAAGGATTTTCATACAATGACTGGGGTTTTACCCTCGAATCCAAAGATGAAATTATTTGATGATAGTTTATTTGTGAAAAAAGCCAGTGATGGATTTTTACCCTCAAGAGGTTCTCGGATCCTGAAGGTGAATGGTTGTCTTGAGCATTCTAAGGAGAGACCTATCTTGGTGGTTGAACTAGAATCTATTGCAGAAGACGTTGAGTATTTTGTAAAGAATGCTTTGCTCTACAAATTCATGGGAATGAGGGTTTCATTAAAAAATGTGGAATCGTGGGTGCAGTGGTCTTCATCACCTGAGGGTGAAATGGAGATAATTTTTCCAGTGAATAATTATTTCATGGTTATTTTCAAGTGCATGGAAGATCGTATTAAGTTTTTTGAAGGTGAACCTTACTTCCACAATCAGGTTGGCTTATTTGTGAAACCTTGGCATGTGGACTTGAATCCTGTAGAGGAGCTTCCAAATTGGGTTCTTCTGTGGGTGCGACTACCCAAATTTCGAGTAGAATGTTGGCACAATGATATCATACATGATGTAGGTTCTGTTCTGGGGAAACCAATGGATACTTTACAAAAAACTTGGGATAGAAAGGTAAAGACATTTTCTCATATTTGTGTGGAAATAGATTTGAGTAACCCTCTTGCAGATTCTTTAGAAATTCATGCGGGGTCCTATTCTTGGATTCAATAGCTAGACTATGAAACATTGGCATTTTGATGTTGGCTTTGTCATGAATATGGTCATTTGCAAAGGAGATGCCCCTGGTCAAAACCTTCGGAGTCTCCATCAAATCAACCTCCTCATATCGCCACGAGGCTAGATAAAGGTAAAGCTCCCATTTCTAGTGAGACTGCATTTGGAGATGGTTTTATTCAAGTCAAAACTTACAATAGAAATAGGGGTCAGAAGAGGAATTTTAAGGAGTGTTGGGAAGAGGAAACCTTTAACCGGTTTGATATCTTGGATGATCTTAGTTAGCAAGAGGTGAACCCAGTTTTTATGGCAATGGAACAGAGAGCAATGGAAGTGATTCAGGATGAAAATTCCCCAGCTAGTGTGTAGAATTTGCAGATGGATGTTGACCTACAGATGAACACGGATCTTGGAGTGACAAGTTCTGGAGTCACTGGCTCTCTTGATTTTGTGATATCAGGGGGAGGGCAAGCCATTTTACCTTTTGTACAATCAGGCATTGATCCAACAAAAGGTAGCAATGCTTCTCTAGCATTAGGAATTTCTTAGAAGGAGCAAAAAGGGTTTGTCGAGAAGACTTCTAAGGGTGGAAGAAAGAAAGATGTAGATAAAATCAAGCTGATGGGGGAGTCTTTGGTGGAATCTAGTAGTGTAAAGATGCTGGATTTTCACTTCTCTAATCCACTAAATGATCATTCTTTCTTTGAATGTAAGGGGCTTGAATAGTGGTCCTCGAGAAAAAGTTGTTCAAGATTTAGTGAGAATCCATTCCCCTGATGTTCTTTTCATAGAGGAGAGTAAATTATCTATTGAGAACATGACTATCTTGGTACCAAAATTGTGATGTCGTGGTGAGTGTCAATGTATTGGGGCTAATGGTTTTGTTAGGGGTCAGGCTTGTAATTGGAACCCATTGAAGATTTTCCCTCTTTGGTGGATATCTTCTAAGTGTTCCATCTTTGTGGTTGCTTCAAGTCTTGAGATTGGACAAGCTATTATCCATTCTATCATTTATGCACCTACTGGTTTTCTGGGCAAGAATTTGTTGTGGACACACATTATGACCATTTGGAGCTTATTTCCCTTGCTCCTATGGATTATGGTTGGAGATTTTAATGCTATCACAGAGTTGGCTAAGCAAAGGGGTGGTACTGCTAGATTGGATCCTTCGACCTTAATGTTGTGGGAGAGAATTATTGTCTTGAAGCTTGATGATGTCAAACCCAATAACGGTCATTTTACGTGGAACAATTAAATAATTGGAGACTCTAGTATCGCTGAGCACCTAGATGGATTTTTGGTTTCCTATTTTTGGATTGGTGGTGGGTGGTCCACTAGCTTTGAGATTTTAGACTAGCATGGGTCAGATCACTAGCCTATCAAGCTTTTGATTTTCTTTTCTTGGATGGCTCTCTCTACTCCTTTGAAATTTTATCTCATGTGGTTATGGGATACTTCCTTACAAGACTTTGTTGCTGAGTGGTGAAGTATGGCAGACCGACTCATGGTATTGCTATGTATACCTTTGCTAAATTTCTACAATTTGTTAAGTACTAGCTTCAGGGGTAGAATTGTTAGTGCATTGGAAACCTTTTTCATGCTAAGGTTGCTTCCCAAGCTGAGTAAGACGACATCACCAGAGAAATTATGGAATGTGGTTTTTCTAAGACCTTGTTGCAAGAGGAAGTATAGCTTTGAAATCTATTGAAGAATGGGAACTGCGAGAGGAAATCTACTAGAAATAGAAGGACCGAGTGGATTGGCTTCAGGAAGGGGACAAGAACACTTCTTTCTTCTTCAATTCAATGAAATATAGAAGGTATGGTAATACTATTTCTATCCTTGTGAATGAAAGGGGTGAGGAAATTTCTTCTTTTCAAGATATGTCTAGAGAAGTTGTGGAGTTCTTTGCCTCTCTATTTAGGGAAGACTCTCATGGATGATCCACTGAGGAAGCCCATGTGCTTTATTGTATTCCTCATTTGGTATTTGGTTACTGGAGAGATGAATGAGAAACTAATGAGAAATATCTATATTAAGGAATTGGAGGAGATTGTCTTTCATATGAAAAAAGGGAAAGCTTTGAGCCCTAATGGATTTCGAATTAAATTCTTTTAGGAATTCTGGGATATTATTTAGATAGATTTATTGGAGGTATTTTAGGAATATCAAAAGAATAAGAAAATTCTTAGAGATTTGAACTCCACTTTTCTCGCCCTTATTCCCAAATGTGATGGTACAGATAGCTTAAGTTAGTTTCATCCCATCTCCCTTTGTAATTTTATTTATAAGATCATATCAAATTTGGTTGCTAAAACATTGAAGAGATGGCTTAAAAGGCTTATCTCAAAGGAGTAGAGTTGCTTCTTGGCTGACCAATAAATTCTGGATGGAATTG
The DNA here is from genome assembly GCF_030272615.1 of Cryptomeria japonica. Lineage (NCBI taxonomy): Eukaryota > Viridiplantae > Streptophyta > Pinopsida > Cupressales > Cupressaceae > Cryptomeria > Cryptomeria japonica. The sequence goes on along the minus strand of NC_081405.1, from coordinate 308,833,565 downwards.
TTGTTTTTATGGAGACCATCCATTCTATGGCAACATCTAGGGAGAAGGCTATGTTCATCAAGCTAGATATGGAAAAGGCCTATGAAAGAGTTTGGTGGCCCTTTTTCTTGAAACATTTTGGGGGATTTTTTCTTTGCGAAGGAGTGGATTTAGTGGGTCATGAGTTGTGTCACTTAGATCTCTTTCTTCGTACTGCTAAATGGGGAGCACACTGAGCTTTTGGGGGCTTCTCGGGGGATTTGGCAAGGGAATCCTCTCTCTCCTTATCTTTTTCTTCTTGTGGCTAAGGGTCTTGAAAGATGGTGAAACATAACGTTGAGTTGGATCTTATTCAAGGATGGTGGTGGAGAGAGGGTTTTCCTCCATAGTCCCACTTGCAATTTGTGGATGACACTGCCTTGATGGTCATGGCGATGATTAGGGAGGCTACCAATTTGCACAAAGTGCTAGTTGTTTAACTAAGTGATTTTGGTCAACTGATTAATGAATATAAGTCCTCCATATTTTTATTCAACACTCCAAAAGTTATTCAGAGGAGGATAGTTCATATTATGAGACTCCAGATTGGATCTCTCCCACTAACCTATCTTGGCAATACCATCTCTTCAACTAAGCTTCGTAGAGAGTCATGGCAGTATATCTTGGACAAATTTCTTGGAATGGTTAATTATTGGATGCATAGATGGTTTTCCTTTGCTTGACGAGTTCAGTTGCTCAAATATGTGATTCAGGCTCTCCCGCTTAATAGAGGTATGCTTCAGGTGGCTTCGGTGGGCTTTTTTAGGAAGCTGGATTCTATGGCTTGGTAGCTCTTATGGACCACTAACTTCTCTTCTTCTAAATGGGGATATTGTGTGTAGTCCAAAACAATTGGGTAGTCTTGGCTTGAGGCAGTTGGCTTTATCTAGGATCACCTTGGCTACTAAGTTATACTGGACATGGTGTGTCGACCAGGATCGGATTTTGGATAGAATTTTGTCTCATAAGTATCTTCCTGGTATTTTGAAGAAAGGAGTTCCTTGCTACCCCCTAGTGGGAAAAGGGTGTGATTTGGGGTATGCTTAAGATGGGGGCTACCTTGATTAAGAAAGGTTTATTTTGGATATGTAGGAGGGGGATAGAGGCCCCCTTTTGGTTTCATTCTTGGGATAGATTCCCTCCATTGCCTTGCAGTACCCTTATATGGTGACCCTTTGCCAACAGTTTGTCGAGGTGGAGTAGTCTAGAGTGAGTGATTTTAAACTATTATACCCTTGTGGACAGATGGAAGCTACCAGATGGAAAGCCCCGAGTGAGTGGCCAACATTTGGTTTGGAAGAAGATTGTGCTGAGCTCCATAATATATTCTTAGGATGACATTGTAATTCCCTTATGAACAAGGATTGTCTTTCTTGGCTCCTGAATCCTAAGGGATTTTATACAGTTGTGAGTGGTTATTGGGAACTATTGGCTCATAGACAATGGTAGTAAGGACCAATGGTGGGAAGGCTCAATGGTGGAACTGTGTCTAGAATAAGTTCTCTTGGCCAAAGTCTAATTGCTTTGTGTGGGATATGGCATGGAATATATGTTTTCCCTAGGATAATACTCGGAAGTGGGGATTTCAAGGACCTTCTATCTCTGTTCTATGTGGTGCTAGTGAAGAGGATTTCACACATCTTTTTTTTCATTGCCCTTTCTCTACGCAGATCTAGCACCTTTTGTGTGGTGTTAGGAAACATCCTTGTGTGTGTGCTACTTCTCTGGTGGAGTTCTGGAACAACCTGGGTAAGCCTCGTATGATGTCTTATTTTCTCTAGATAGTGTGGTATATTGGGATTACATTCATCCTTTGGCATCTTTGGCTGGAGAGGAATCAAAGGATTTTTGGGGGTGAGAGGTTATTGGCTCATCAAGTGTGGCATAGAATTAGGGATGATCTAAGAGATGGTGGATGGCAAATGTGAGGTGATACTTCCACTTGACAAGAAAGATGCATATATTATAGAGAGATTGGGTAATCAAGGATTGTCATCTGCCTCAAATTGCATCAAAAGAGGTAGGCATGCCAAAATGAAGGTTCAAAGGGAAGGCATATGGCAGCCTCCCCAAGAGACCTTCTTGAAGATCAACATAGTTGGCTCCTTCTCGGGTAGTCCAAGACCAGCTAGGATTGGTGGTTTTGGTAGAAATAGTTTAGGAGAAGTGGTGTTTTTCTTCTCTATCCATAAAGGGTAGAAGGCTAATAAATTTATGGAGGGGTTAGTGATTATGTTTGCCCTTGAATGTTCTTATTCTTTAGGGTGGCACAAGATTATTTGTGAATCTGATTCATAGGTTATGGTGAATTTTCTAGTTAATCAGAAGGTGATTGAAGTTAATTGGTAACTTTCTTGGATTGTTCAACAGATTTTATAGATTAGTTCTAGGACGGTGACTGTGTCTTTTGTCCACATTCTACATGAATGGAATAGGGCAGCTAATTTGTTTGACTAAGTGAGCCTCTAAGAATATTGTTGATTGGATGGCTGAGGAGTGGGGGCATTTGTCCCCTATCTGTTGCTTGGAATTGGAGAAAATCTTTGATGATGATATGGAGGGATATGGCCTTAGGTGAGGTTGAAGCTTGTTTTTGGGGGTAGTTATTTATTCTCTTTTAGAGCCAAGGGTTCCTTTCTTTTCTTGTAATGCTAGTTTCTGAATTTCAATAAAGTTTTTACCCAATAAATAAATAATGCTACTAGGTCCATCTTTGATAAAATTTGGTTCTGCAGGGTAGATATTCCCATGATTGGTTTAAAAATATGTGTGTCAATTATAGCCATAGTCTTGGTAGTAGTAACTAAGGGAAAATGACTTGCCTTTCAAAGTACAATAATTGGAGCTACTTTTGCAACACCTATTAAGCCTCTAAAGACTCATCTAAGAAATTAAAAGGATGAATTATAATAGGATTGTTTTGGAGGATGGAGGCACTAGATGCTGACAAATTTACCTCATCTCAAATTAGCATCTCACTTTTACGTAGTTCTTTGCATAAGAAGAATATTTAGCTTCAATTGCTTGCTTTTATATTCTTGTAGTTGTTAATAGGTTTGAAAAATAAATGTATTGTGATGATTCCTTTTTCAGAGATATGTAAGGGATTTGGTTTTGAACTCAATATCGATTATTTCTTAGATATTTCAGAAGAATTTGATTGAGAATTATATCCTTATGAGATTCAAGATACAATATTGTGGATGGTTCTCCAATAATTTGGTGTTTATGATTTTTGAGTTCTAGGAAAGGAGAACTTGAGAATTCAGCTTAGACCTGCACCTTTATGATGTTCATGAGGCTGTTTGGTGGAGTTTCACTTTATTTAAGAATTGGTTCTTTAAGGAAATATCTTCTAAAAAATATTTATTTATTATATGTCATTAGCAAGTTTTGTGATTTAACCCTTAGGGATCGGTCCCTTGGCAAGGCCTATTTTGTGGTATCGTTGGTAGTTTTGTAGAAAGAATCTGATAAGAGGGGGAATGTTAGCATAACGATTTATTATTACCTTGTCTTGTCAATTATGTTTGTGTTCTAGCAGGTTTATTTTATTGGTTGTCTAACTTTTAACATGTCCACACCTTTATATAGGATATGTAATCTATCAAATATTATAGATGAAATAAATTTAACACATTTCCTATCACCAATACTAGTCTTTTGGAGAATATATGTTAGAGATTGAAATACTATGGAAGAACATAAGAAGTATGTAGATAAGCTCATTGTATACATGCAATATTTCATGGTGGTATGAAATGCCAATTCACCAACTTCTGTAATCTTATAAATACAAGAAAAAAAAAGTAAATCATATATGCTGAGGTGTGATAACTATAACAAAGACTTGTTGGGAGATACTTGAAATATTGGACGATAGATTGATCTATGAGGCAATGACCTACTAATGTAAACTCAGTGATAAGAATAATGAAATTATTGAGTTTTAGGGATTGAATAATGAACAACTTATTATATAAGAGAATAACTTTCGCCACCTATAAATAATTAGTAATAGTATATCAAACAAAGTATAATGCATGCACATAATACTAAATGGTGATCAAAAATTTCATGAGGAGTGGTTGAAAATAACTATATATATAATAAAATAATTGAAGGCATACAAAGGCAAGTTTACTATAAGGACAATTAATTATATTGTACTTATCACAGGGATTAAAATATATAGTCAATGGACCAAGGCGTAATTTAGTGAGGTACTTGAATGGCTAAATGGTTTAAAGGATTATGGGGATGATAATATTGAGGACCAAAATATAGGTGCTGGCACTATCGAGTCTATTTATTAACATGTATTGGCCCCATTTTTAGACAACTTAAATGCTAGGGTTGAAACACGGGGTCTTCACTTAGTGAACTTAGTTTATAGCACGTGCATTCATGGCATACTAAAGAATCCCCTTGGTTTAATCGATAGGCAATATATTGCACCCTCATTTTTGGGATATTAAATCCCCCAATGTGAATTCATGTGATATAATATTGCCTAGCACGTGAAGCCCCCATGGGTTGAAAATATAAGAACCCCTCAAAATGCCTTGGACAAAGGAGAAACAGAGAATGGATTAAACACCTAGAAGGGGGTATTGAGAACCTGGTTAGACTTAATACAAATCATGTGCAAAAAAGTGTGATGGAGGTGGTGATATACTGGGAAAAATATTAAGAGAAAGAAGAAGAGTAATGCTCCTATAAAGTAAGAGGATGGACAAGCTAAAGGAATAAAGAACAATACCATACCCCCATGACAGGTAGAGATAGATGAGATGTTGGTTTGATGTGGCTACATCTCTTAGTGTCCCTTTATTGTTTCTTTTTGTTGCCTCTAGGTTAATGTCTCACTACTTTTATGTTTTTGTTTATATGAATAGCTTATAAACTCTTTGATGTTTTTGTTGGCAGGTTTGATCTCCAAGCCCTAGTTTTACTTGTTGATTTATGGTTTTTGATATGGATGTTTTAATGAGTTAGTCATTTACAAAGTTACACTAGTTTTTGTACCTTAATTTGAAATGCATAGTGCTAAATTGAACAGTAGATTCTCAAACTATCTCAACATGACTATTCCCCCAACCCAAAATATTCATGTTGCATTTTATCTTTCACCCTCCACTAAATTCATTTCAAGAAGACACATATGCTCTTCAAAACCATATATTCTCTTAGGCAATATCCCACTCCTTCCTTGTAATCACTCCAAACCTTCATATGACTAGGGTATATTTCCACTTGTCCTATCTTCCCTAAATCCACTCTTTTTTATTTTTCATTCAAACTATATTACTTCTCTTAAGTTTCACATTGCCTCAAGGAGAGAGAAAATGTAGACACAATAAAACTACACATCCTAATCCAATTAATAAATTGATTTATTACAATTTATTTGAATAATTTTTCTCATTTTAAGAAGTAGTAATAATTGTTTCCATGATTTAACAAATTATATTAATTTAATAAATCCTTCCCTTTTCATTTAACCAACAAAAGCTAATAAAAATAATTATAAAACTATAATTATATTCACCTTTTATTTCATAGCCATCTCCTAAAGATAAAAAAATATTATATGTCCAACACATGTTTTAACAGACTATATTAATTTAATAAATCCTTCCTTTTCCATTTCACCAGCCCAAACTAATAAAAATAATTGTAAAACTATATTTATGTTCATAGCCATCTCCTAAATATGAAAAGATACTATATGTACAACATTTATCTTACAACCACTTAGACCAAATCAATCGTCACCATTTATTTTTATGTACTCATTACTACCTGGACCCTAGAAGTCGATAGATTTAATATTTCTAATCTGTTTTCATGTGTAAACCTTGTTAGTACACGATTATGCTGTTAATCTGAGCAATTGTATATGCACAAATGAACAATACAGAAGCACACATGACTTTTTTGTTAAATAAACATAATTTAGTAAAATGCGTTTATCTATTTTAGTTATCTTTAAACTAACACAACTTTGTAATTAGGAGTGAAACAAAGTATAATATTTTATGTTTTTTATTTAATATTTAATATTTAATATTTATTGATCACAATAGGTGAAACCACATCATTAAGCACATCACGAGGGCTACTCATGAGAATCATTATGCCTACTAGTGAACACTGCAATTTCTTGTGTTTCACAGATTCGATATAATCTCTACCTACTACAATTTGAATTTGACCATCTTTGGATAAACAACGCATCCTTCAGTTATTTGACTTTTTCTTCTATCTGACCTTTTCAGAGATAACGTATTCATTTATCTGACATTTTCTTTTAACCTTCCAGCTTGAATGATTCACTGGTACCTTCAAAAAATCAAAACAAAGGAATCGTGTTCAATTTGTTCATGTCGTGGCGTTGTTAGTCTCAGTGGAGGGTACCATGTGCTCCCTGGTTTACACTATTTAGACTCAGCAACGTATTTACTTTTCATAGGATTTCTAATAGAATTATGACGTTTTAACAATATATTTAATTTTTTATATTTAAGAAATTTGGGACCAATATCACTTAGTCTTCTCGCACATCATTAGGGTGACTCTCGTGTTGAAAAATATTAAGTGGAAAATCAAATGAAAGACTAGATTAATGATTATTTTTTTTAATTTTCATTTTTTGTCATGATGGATCACGAAATGTGAATCAAAACATTGATGATTCATATATATATATATATATCATTTTTTTATTATAATAATATAATTTTCAAATATATTTAATTATTTAAAGATTAAAGTATTTAGAATTTTTTACTATTTTACAATTGTTTGTTTGAAAATTTAGTATTTTTATTTTATATATTAATATTAAGATGCATGATTGAATTAATTTTCAATATATATTCTGAATAGAATAATTGTTTTAATATTTCTTAGTATATTATAATAATTATATTTTTCAGAATCTATTTAATCTTCTTTAATTGTAAAAAAATAATTCATATAAAATTTGATGTTAAATTGCATAAATTTAACAATAAATTGTTATGATATGAAGAATAATTATATTATATTAAAATTAAACCTCATTAAATTATATTTTGTATTCTATTATATTTGTATATAGATATCTTATATACATCTACTTAAAGAAATGGTGAGATATATTAATAAGAACTATTGCATTAGTGTTAAATTTTTCTTATTTTACATTAAAAAAAATTTATTCCAAACAAAAACAATTAAATTTTTCCTAATACAAATTTTTAGTTTTTAAACTTATTATCATTATTAAAAAATATCATTAAAAATAGAAATTATTAAATATATTTTTTTATTGAATTTGTTAATCTCTACTAATAATTTAAAAGAAGATATTTGCTACATATAAAATGGTATATTTTGTTTCTATTTTGTCATGTAATTGTTGGATTCCTTTGTCATCTTATATAGACAAAGATCCACTCATTATAGAAAACATAAATTCTTAATCAATATATTTTTTAATAAAGAATATTAAATATGTGAAATAATGACATTAGATTCTTTTTTTGAATGTTCAAGATTTTGCGTATCAACAATGAAGACTACAATGAATATATATGATCCATAGTTGTGTTTGTGTCACTATTCAACCACATGAGTGCTTTATAATGCTTTCTTATTTTTCCTTTCATTGATTTTTAATTTTTTAATTAAATGACTTCAAGTCATGGCATGGATTTTTTAATTTATGTGGTAAAGATGTAGCAAAAAACTCATACTTGGATAGCCTTAAAATAGTAAGAAATTATTCCTATATATGTTCCACACCATTGTCCTCTTGGATTACAATTCAATGTTTTCATTCATTGCTTGTTTTACATGTTCCATTCTCACCAAGTTATTTCATGTTTCTCTTCCCCAAGAAGTGATTTATATGTGGACATCTACTTCATATCTTGGCCAATTTTGTGTTTCCCTTTGTCATTGGTTGCTTACTTTTAGGTTACTTTATTTTAGAAACATCCATCAAACCATAAAAGATAGAGGATAGAGGAATTTTGTCAAAATGTTGTAGTTGCCAATTCCCTGGTTGACATGTATGCAAAATGTGGAAGCATGGACAAAGAATATGATCTGTCTGAGAAAATGCCTCAAACAAATGTGGTCTCATGGAATGCCATCATTGAATGATATGTACTACATGGATTTGTCGAAATGACTTTAAAAACTTTCGTGCAAATGCAATTAGCAAATCTAGAGCCAAAGCCCACAATCTTTCCAAGCATCCTCCATGCTTGTGCAAAAATTGAAGCTTTGAAACAAGGCATGAACGTATATCAAAGCACAATGGATAGTAGAATTTTGTCAAAGGATGTAGTTGCAACTACCCTGGTTGACATGTATGTCAAAATCATGGGAGTTTTACAATAGGGTGTGGATATCCATCAAAGCATAATGATTTGGGGATTTTATTCAAATAGTATAGTTGGAACTGTGGATGTATTTTCTTTGTGTCTATACAACATATATTACTAAAATAGGTATAGAACAATCAATAGAGATGTTTCCAACTAAAAATATATAGTTTTTTAATATGCATATATTTACATTACCAAAAACCAACAACACATACATATTTAGAGGAATGTATGAAACTAAGAACCTAGCTAAGAACCCTCTAACATTTAGCGAAAAATATCAATTAGGAAAACAACAACTTATAAAGAATTTCTAGATATTTGTTTATATCTTTTATTTATATACAAATTTTCTTTGTGAGGATAGGAAGTCTTGATTAGTTACTATTGAATTGTTTTGAATTTAATATTGCAAGTGTTTGTAATATTATGGAACATTCTAATCCGCTACCCCACCAGGAATACTCCATTGCCAAATGACTCTCTTGGGGCGACGGGGTAGGCATAGAATACAAAGCCTACCATCCTGCGAGGCTTAGTTACATATTATGTCCTGCTACACCGCGAGGCATACTCCATTGCCAAATGACTCTCACAAGGTGATGGGGGTATGCATAGAATACACACCCCACCATCCCACGAGGCGTAGTTGCACATCATAGAGATTGAGTGAAGTAAGAAACCATTCTTCTTAATATCAAACAACCCCTGCCACATGTTTTTTTCAAATGTTTTGGATTTGTACATGTTAAGTAGAATTTTAAATGAACTAGCTAAATAAATCAAAAATAGATTAAACACTTGACCAAATTCATCTACGTTGTTTATTGTTTATTGTAGTTTTAGGTGAATGCATTTTCTTTTGGTTAAGATTGTAGTTTAATTGAAAGAGTATCCAATGAACAGGAACAACCACATCATGCCTTTTTACTCGAATCATCCTGACCTCTACCTTTTATTTTCCTATAATTGGGAATCTAGAGGACAGATCGAAGTAAATGCCACTAGAATTTGTTCAAAGTTTGGAAAACTTGAAGCCTTTCTTTCTACGCCACATTTTTTTTTCATGAATACTATCATTATTTAGATGTTGTATTAAACATTTTCTGCATAAAACATTGACTCTATGGGTAGATGGCTTCTACCGACAAAAACATAAATTAATTTAATCTAATATAGAATGCTCACCTACTTTCGACTTGCCATTACCCTTCCATTTCACATAAGAGGAAAAATCTCCCCACAAATCTTCTTCAAGTATTGGAGAGGGAAAGATTGATGGATAGTGTGTTTGAAATGATTTAAGATTTTGACTATGGGATAAATTTAATATCAAATTTTTGGACATATTTTATGATCTGTTATGAGAATCATATATTTTTCTAATTCTTAACTTGTTCTTATATTATTTAAAAAAAAATTCATTTAATAATATTAATAAAAAAATCTATATTTAAATTATAAAGATAATTAAATAATATAAATTACTATCGGCTTGACCATTACACCTCATTCAGGTGCAAGAGCTAGTAAATAAAATATGGAAATATTAAGTAATCTAATCTTTTTTAGTTTGAATAGATATTTTATTTTTCAATAATAGTAATAAATCATTTTTAAAAAAATCAAATTCTAAATATGAATGAAAAATAAAAATTATTTTGATTTTAACTTCACAACTTATTTTATTTTTCCATATGAATATCATATATAATATTTGTCTAAATAATATGTAGAATTTATAGAAACAAAATTTACCTTTGATTTTTAGTTCAAAAGTTATTTTATTTCTATATGAATGTCATTTATAATATTTTTCAAGAAAATATTTAGAATTAATATTTATATTTACATTTTATTTTTTTGGATGTAAATATTTTTCTAAATATTTGACACACAAAAATAATTAAATTTAAACTACAACTAACATATAATTTCAAAAAAATTACTTCCAATTAACTCTAAATATTGTTTAGACAAATATTATAAATGATATTTATATAGGAAAATAAAATAAGTTGTGAATTGTAAAATAAAAAGTCAAATTAATTTTAATTTTTCATCTATCTTTAAAATTTTGAAAATTTTATTTATAATTTATTATTATTATTGAAAAAATAAAATAAGTCTTTAAACTAAATATTGTAAATAAAATGTTCTTATTAATTAAAGTGGAAGAGGGCCCAAAACATTGACATAACAATGAGTAACTCACAACTAATGAGACAACCAACACCACCAAAGAGGGAACCCCCTTTTTGAAAGAGAAGCTTTTGGCTGGAGCACTCACTTGGCAGGAATAAGGATCTTGAACCCTAAACTAGATTAAATTCTTAGAACAAAGGGGTTTAAGACAACACCTCAAACCGTAATCCAAATAAAAACCCTTGCACTAACAAAAACATAGCCAAGGAAACATAGAGATAACAATGTGTTTTGGAAGGCATCCCTTGACCATTTTCCTAAAGGACCACCACGACCAGAGACATTCTCTGAAAAACATTTGTTTTTGGAAGGCACCTAGAAACCTCATGATATTAAAAACACTTATCCAGTGAACATAAACACAAAATAGTATAGTCATTGCACGGAAAAAAGCCAACAAGCCTAAAGAACTTTGAAAGCTGCCCTCAAATGTAATGCCCCTTTAGGCCAGCTACAAATAAGGAGGTATTGTGACATTAGAATTTTCTATAATGTCATCAATAGATATATTCGATATTAAATGCTAATAAATATAATTAAGAGTATGGGTGATTGAGGATGTGTTGGTTAATTTAATTATTAATTTATTATTAGTGTTTATTATAATTGAGTTTAATTTAATTAATTATTAGTACTTTCAAGCAATTAATAATTGATGTTTATGTTTGTATTTGTAAATATATTAAAGGAGTTAAATTAACACTTTACCTTTATATTAATAAATTAATATTATAGTAAAAAATAAATTAATCAGTAAAAATATTATTTTTTAAATAAAGTAATGAAAAAGATTTATTTAATAATTTATTGAGTCATATTGTAATGTTAAAATACAGTAATTGATTTTTAATTTATTTATGTGTATTTAATTAAACTTTATTAGATTTTTCTCAAATGGCATGCTTTTTGATCTTATGTGCATGTGTGAGTTCTTGGGGAAATTTTCATTCCTCGAGATGACTTTTGGGAAAAATCTTTATATTCTGGAAATTTTTCAAAATGAGGGGTTGGTTTCTTGTTGTTTCTTTTTCTCAATTTTGGAAAGAGAGTTCTCGAAAAAGAATTTGCAGAGGTTTTGGGATGAATTTTAATGGTTTGATTTTATTTTTTGTTTTGGGAATTGTCAATCTCTCGATTGGGAAGCTTTGAATTTTGGAAGTCAAGATTGCCTCTACATTTCTCCAGGATTGTGTTTCGAGGTAGGAATTAAAAGCCTTGTAAGATTTATTTAAAAAAAAATTATAGTGTTGAAACTGTCTACATTCCTTTTGGGTTTCCTTGGAAATGTTATCTTGGTTAATTCATGGCTTTGGAGAAATTTTGGAAACCTAGGAATTGGGGTTCTTAATTTACAAAATCTCTTTATTCCAATCTGTTTTCTTTAAAATATTTTAATCTGTATATTTATTCTTTCAATTTCTTTCTAATTATTAATTGTTTTCCTGTAAATATCTAAATTCATTGTTAAAAATATAAATCATAGAGGTTATTGTGCTATCTATGAATTTCATTTTGTTTAGAAATAAAGATTTTAGTTTTAATTTTCGATTACTATTGTTCTATGAGAAAATAAATTCATAGTTTTATTTATTTTTGAATTTAGAAGTTTATAGGGTAGAATGGGAAAATTTTTGTGTTGGTACCTGTATTCGGATATTTAAGAGAAACTATATTCACTGAGATTCTTAATTTTATATCTAATTTATAAAATTTGGATTCCTAGTTTAGTTAATGTTTTTATTCAAATCTGTAATTGCTAAAATAAATAAATATATGAAAATAAAAATTCTCTGCTGCGTATTTTTTTGGTTTGTGTTTTATTGAAGGGGGTGTCGAACCCCACCATGGTAACCCACGTTGGTGGATTTCCACCCACCATTGGCATCCATGGTAGTGGAGACCCACCTACCGTGGCACCCACGGTTGTGTAAATCCCCACACACTGTGGTAACCCACGGTGGTGGGAGTACCACCCACTGTGGCTCCACGGTGGTGGACAACTACACCACCACCATGGGGAAACCAAACAGTGGTTGTGCTGCCAATGAATAGTTTAATATTAATTTGTTTTATTTCATTTTTATGGTATATATATATATATATATATACATTTCTTTGATAAAATATCTAGATTAATATAATAAGATTTGATTGTAGAGTTATATTTTGTTTTAAATAAATGTAAGTAAATAATTACATGTTTATTTTTTATAATTATAATTAATGATTATTTTATCAAGGGTTATTGTTTTAATTTAAAAATTATTTGTTTGGTAGTTTTGATGGTAAATGTTTTTGATTAAGGTAAAAATAGGTTTTGAAGTGACCTCGAAACCCTTTACAAAGGAGCTTACAAGGTAAAAGCATTAAGCAACCAGGAGGAACAAACCCAAGAAAAGCCAGCGAAATAACTAGAGAAAACCAGCTAAAGCCCCCCAAAACCAGTAAAATTCAACCAAACCCGACAAAAGAAACTAATTAATATTTTTCAGGGCATTAGCCAAGTTATTGCTAATCCCATATAGGTCTTTGATATTTTCCCTAAGATTAGGGATCTCCTTAGCAGACGCAGCAACAACTTTCTTAACACTCGCTTCGGTTCTCTTTCCAGCTCCACCTGGAGTAGCTTCACCACTACCAATCTCGATAGAATCTTCATCCATGTTGAAATCCACCACCGGTTTGGAAGAGTTGGAATTATCAAGGACCTTCGAAATATCCTCAAGGTTTTTTGTGACAGCATACAAGATTTTTGGGATAATACCCAGTAGGTTTTTCATTTCCACTTTCCCTTCTTCCAGCAAGTTAATCTGAGCAGCCATTTTATTAACTTTCTCCTCCATTTCCTTCTTCCACTGCTTCTGATCCCTTTCATCTTCCTTCCTTTTTTCATCCATCTATTTCCCATTTTTCTCCAGGTTCTTAAATAGTTTATAAGTCCATCTGTCATAACCCAATCTAGCCTTAGTGAGTTTTTTAAGGTTATCCAAGAATAACCCTTCTCCAGCACTTTCCTTTTCCTCACTCACACTATCCTTTGCAATATCCTTCTCAGTTTCCTTGTTCTTCTCCCTCTCAGAATTCAAATATTTTTCCTCATTATCCTTGTCATCCACATCCACCATAGGTTGGTTGTTGTCGTTGCCAGGGCTAGCACTATGAGTTGGGCTCTTTTTGTTGGACTCGTTCTCACCTTCTTCATGCTCTGCACCCGTATCCTCATCTTTCCAGCTATCCTTACCCTCTGACTCATCCGTTTCCATTTCACTGCCCTCTTTTCCAATTTCCTCTATTTCATTCTTATCTTCATGGGCTTTCATCCCAATGGCACTCTTGCTTTTTTCCTAGAGGTAGCCTCCTCCTTGCTAGGTTCCCCTTCCTCCAACATTCTCTTACCTTTCCCTGGAGAAGTGGATAACCTCTTTTTTTTCAGCATGGCAAGGGTTTTACAGTGCTCATAAATGAGCAAAAAAAGCCCACAATGGAGTACAAAATTTGAGGGATTCTTGCTATGTTTATTAAGAGACCTAGAGAGGGACTTGAAGAGATAGCAGGGCAGGGATACCCATTTATCATGTCTAAAGTGGTTTAATAATACAAAGTGATAAGTGTGGGCCCTGGAAAAGCAACCCTCAACAGTTATATATTCTAGTTATATTTTGGTGGTAAATGTTAAAAAGGGTAATAGTGAACTTTATGCTTTACATATGTTTTATTAATAAATGCATGGCATTCACAAAAGGACTTGTTTTTTATAAAGATAAAAAAAATTTACATGGACCTGAGACCTAGAGTTTTACAGACCAAGGCTAGCAACCAACCAGACATAAAACCTAAGTGAAACATGGGAAACACCCCACATAGACCGAACGCCAGAAAATAAAACAAATAGAGTCAAAAACAGAACATGACAAAGCACCCAACTGATAGAGTGCACCAATTGAGTATTCTTCTGAATAATCTTCTTGTTTATTTTCTCCAAATCCTCAATGATGAATCTGGAGGTTCCCTAGTCCTCACTCTAGCTCCTGGTCCTAGTGCAAGGACCCGAACTAGTCTTCCCTCCAACAGCACTCTTGCCACCCTTTGAAGTATTCTTTTTCTATTTTTCCCCCAAGGGAGGATCACTGGCGATGAGTATGGCTCTATAGTCAGCCATCATGGAATTGATTTTATCCAAACCATCAACACTATTAATCATCACCTCCCTACTAATTTCCACTAGATTATTCAGACTTTCCTTGATATCATTCACATAGTCTTCCAGCTTATCAATTCTGCACTCGTGGAAGATCTTCATAGTTTCAACATCCTGAGATATCTTCTAGATCATGCTCATGATCTTCTCATTTTTACTGGGCCCATGGGAATCCATGAAAGTTTCAATAATTCCCTTAATCCCATCTTTCATGGTTCCAATTTCCTTATCCACCCACTTCCAGCAGTTTTTCTGACTTCTAGTGACCTCAAAAAGAAGATTTTCTAGCAACTTCTCCTCCTTTTTCTCGCCTTCATTCTCCTTATTCACATTCCCCTATTTCTCATTATCCACATTGATGCGGATGTCCAACCTAATCTCATGGTCCAAGTCTTTGGACCCACTTGATTTGTTTAATTTCATTTTCTTTTTGGTGGGGACTTCCAAGTCTTGCATTTTCCTACTACTAGATTTGACCTTGCTAGCCGCCCAACTTGGAGGATTGGTTTTCCGATTAATGTTAGTTCCTAGAGTCACCATAAGCTCCCCTTATTTCTTTGTTCTATACTCAGGGTCCTCCAAATCCTTGATGTCATGCCAATCCATGGCAGTACCATTGTCATCCTCATCCATCTTCGTGTTAGAAACAAACTCCACATAAGGGTTAGAGGAGGAAATGTGGGTTTTATCCTTGGGGGAGGGTTTCAATTCATGAGCTTTGGCATATTTCATGATTAACATGATAAGCCCTTCATGAAGCACTAGGTTATCCTGGTTTACAACATGTTTGACTAAACTATTCTCCAAGGACGAAACCAAGTAGAATGGGATGGAGATAATTGTACCATGCCTAAAATGGTTTAAGATAGTAAAATGATACGAGAAAATACTAACATATCTATCATCAGGGGTGATGTACCTCATGATGAAATCCACCATATCATCCCAGAGGGAATTCAACTCTTTCCTGTTGTAGCCACCGTCCACCATTTTTGAAACCCTCTGTTTCTCCTTTTCCTTATAAAAAAAGCAGCAATGACCTCATCACCCGAGTTCCTGTCTCTATAGAATTTCCTACCTTTCATATCTAGACCAGTAATAATGGCAACCAAGGTTTTGTCAAGTTAAAATTCCACACCATAAGTAACCAGCACACCCTTATTCCATCCTTTGACAAAGCTTTCAGTAACTAGGGTAGACTGACCATGTGATCCCTCCAAAAAGGGAACCATCCCACCATCAAATATTTCCTCCCAAAACTCCTTATTATTCTGCCACTTATTATAGGTCAGGGGTTCAAACCTATTATTTTCACCTCCCATTCTATAGCTCAGACAATTCAAACAACAATACTCCAGAAGAAAAACCTGGAGGAAACAAAACTAGAAACAGGGCTAGCTAAAAGTTCTAGGGCTTCTCAAAGTGGTAATAATTTGAAATACCACTCCAATGACTCTCATTCCATGATAATATTTCGTCATTAAATTCATTGGAAAGGCTAAAGATATCGATATCATTTCTTGTTAGGTCACAAAGAGTTTCTGGATAAGTTTCCCTTCCTCTCCACCATTAACCGCCACGTAATCAACAACCAATTTGGCAACATGATCCATCAGTTTGTTTCTCAAAAGACGTGCGAGATCTTGAACTCCTCCATGTTGGCAATCATTTCAAGGCAATCCTTGATCAGGCTTTAAATAGTCCAACTAGGCTCAGTAAGACCCCTAATGCATTTCACAATGTTAAGCGAGTCACTTTCCAACTAGACCTGTCTGAACCCTTCCTTGCTAGCCATGTGTAGTCCTATGTAGGTGGCGCTGGCCTCCAGAAAATGGTTAGCCTGGGTGCCCAAAGAGAGTGCCACCACAGAGACTAGAAAACCCAAATGATTCCTCACCACTCCCCCACACTGTGTCGGCCTAGGATTTCCCTTGGTCGTCCCATCGATATTGATTTTGATCCACCCCGAAGGGGGCGGATGCCAAGAAACATTCTCTCTAGTACGTTTAATTTTATAGTCTGGGAGAGATATATTCCAGCATATATTCCATCTATTCAGAAATGGATTTTTTTAATATACTATGGGTTGTCCTTTTTTGTCAATACGGGCCCTTTTTCTCTTAAAGTGGTTAAGTTCTCTAATTGTGAAATATGATCTTATGAGGTAAGATAGATTCAAATAATTGAATATAAATCACATGTTTCATGAAATTATAATACTAGATGGAATTTAAAAAGAGTAATATATTGATGATGTATAGTTCATAACTATAGATTATGGTGCTTGGATTAGTACTTAGAGTTTATTTCTTTCTCCCAAATGAGACTAGTATGGAAGTGTATATGTATTTACTTGGAAGGGAACTTTTGTTATCATGATGCTTTGAATAGTTGAAATATTAATTAAATTGGTTTAATTATTAGTAAACTTAATGATATCTTTAAATAATAGAAATCCTATGTGTATATGTGAGACATTATTAGTTCTTTTATACTTGTTATGGTTAAGGAATTTCAATATTAAGGAAAAAAATTTATATCAAGTTAATTTCATTAGAAAGGTTGATATTAAATTTAGGAAGTGATCTAAAATAATCTTGTTGATAATGGATTTTAGTAATGGGTGAAGTGTGCTTTGTAATTAGGTGAATCTGGTATTTGAATTTCAATTGGATTACTGCAGTTAGTTGAGTATGTAAACCTTTTTTTTTTTTATTATAGTCATGTTACCTTTGTTTTAGCATATAGTAATGCTTGTTCTTAAGAGTATAAAAGTTGATAGGAACCAAGAGGAAGAGTTATAGTTCTATATGTTAGAGGCTATCCCTTTAAAAACATTAGCTATCCCAAATATATCTTTGTATGAAGATATTGTACTGAATTAAGTTTCATTTTTGCAGAATTAGGTGTGAGTGTTTAGTGACGCATTTCTACGGTATTAGTTTAGTTTCAATGTAAGATGTAAGTTATAACTAGTGCTTTATATTTTCTTAGTTCTCCAAGTGTCATACTAGTTTACTTTAGTGCTAGAGCTGATGTTTTGGGGTCCTTGGTGTAGGTTTATAGGAAACTATTGTACAACAACCTTTATATTAGGTTATCTAGGGCTTCTTATCTGTTCTGCCTAACTGGGTGGTAGCTGACAAGAGAACTATGTGGGGTAGAAGGCCCTATAAAGGATTGTGTACCCACTTTGTTTTATTTTTAAGTCAAACTACAAAGTCTCTACGCTTGCATGTAGGCAAGGCCATTTGCAATGAGCCCTCGAGACTGTAGGTCTAGCCCTTAGGTCTGGCTCTTCTGAGTTGTCTGCTCATGTCACTCTTCCTTGGATATTTTTTTACCATTGTGAGTTCAATGGTAGCTGTTTGATCAAGTTAATATTATTGAATGGTTTAATTTATTAAACATATAGCTAACATTTGATACATCTAATATGTGCATATAGTAGTGTAGGCATGTGTGCAGGAACGTAGGGTAGGTCGAGTCATGTACTATACTAGGAAGAGAAATCTTAGGTATGAGTGATAGGTTTGTTAGTTAAGTATTGCCTAAATCAGAGTTAATTATGTTTTTGATTAGGGAAAAAGTGGGTTTTATAGGGACCCAAAACCACCAAGTTATAGACAAAAATTAAAATAAACAGTCTATGTTCACCAACGCAGAAAAGTTGTCAAACAAACAAAAAGACAACAGACCAGAAAAGAGACAACAAGAACTAAAACCATAAAAGCATTAGCCTAAGGACTTAATAGTCTCAGCTATCTCATTCTCCAGAGTATTCATCTCTTGGGCCGATTTTTTCAGGTCCTGAATCTCCTGATTAGAGAACTCTGCCTTTATCTTCAAATCAGCTCTGGTTCTCTTGGAAGGGCAAGACTCCTCTTTCTGGACTTTTTCTCTGTCAGCATCAAAGTCCACAATCAAGGTGTCCTACTAGGATTTTTCCAATTTATCCACCATCATGTTCATCGTTGCAGCAGAATTCTTGATGATCTTGTGACTTTTTTCATTATTGTATTAAAGGTTTCCCAACTTTTGCTAACTTCCCCCTAAAGCTGCAAGGTTTTCTTCTCATTTTCTTTTTTCATTTTATCAATAAGTTCCACTATTCTTTGTAGACACCCTGCCATGGATAGCTTTTCTTACTCTGTCCGCATTGCCTCTACGGTCTTCTGGGGCTACACTTTATCAACTAACTCCTCTAGTTTACTAGTAGTTGCTCTGCTCTTTAGATTGAGGTCTTTGATTTCATGAAAGGCCCATTTGAAAACCCTAAAAAGGTCCACTGCACTATTCCTTGCAATAGCCAACACATCATCTAGAGATTCCTTGTCCAATTTAAAGTAATGTTTATCCAGTTTGAGGTCTTTTGGAAATCCTGGCATGTTCTCTCTACTAATGGTAGGGTGGGAGGAAAGGGAATATTTAGGGGAACAAGAAGTATCAAACGGGTCACTTAATTAATCCTCAAAGTAAGACACTAGCTTTTTCTTCGAAGAGGCTTTCATTTTCCTTTTAGCCATGGAGAGGGTTTTCATAGACTTTTTTGGTTTACCCAAAGCCATGATCAAAGGGGATTTTTTAGGCATCTTTTTATGGGAAGGAGAAATTTACTCTTCCCAGTCCAAATCCCCATCAGAATTTCCCTCAGACACACTGGTTTCAGTGTCATAGCCATCAAAGTCTGGGGGCAAAATGGGATTAGACAGTGCAGGAAGACTAACAAAGTGCTCATGAATGAGCTGGATAAGATTGACATGCAAAACAAGGACACTCCTAGGACTTTAATGGTGTTCTAGTATACAGTGTTTAAGAGAACACAATAGATAATGGGGGAAAGAAACCTTGACCTTCTACCTGAAGTGGTTGAGAAGGACGAAGTGGTAGCCATACACCCTTGTAAATCTCCCATCCACAGTTATATATTCCATCACCACTCTAAGAACCTCGCTCTAGAGATTTTTTATGGTGTTGACCTCAAAGTAACTATTAGAAACCTTTACCTGTGCTTCCCTCTCCTCCTCTAATTTAGGGAATTTCATGACTGCTTAATTAGATATCTTCTTGTCATGTAATAATTTCATACCTTCAGTAGAGAGGCCTGTAACTTCTCCAATAAGACCCTCTTTGATAATCACTTTTCTTCCAAACAGAATGATGCCTTCCTCCTTCCAATTTTTGACAAAATACCTCACAATCTTGGGCTTAGCGCCATGATGCTTATCCAGGAAAGGTTTCGGCCCCCCTTTGACAATATGATTCCAAACCTTTTGGTTATTCTACTGCTTTTCACAGCTTTTCAGCTCCACCCTTTTCCTATTCCCCTCGATTTTTTCGTAGGTTTCTTGCTTCTCACTTGTAGAGTAGATTATCTTGGCAACAAATTTACAACAAAACCTAGGAACCCACAAAATGAGATATTTCATGTGGACATAAGGGATAATAGTGGGGTCGATGATGTATTGAATGAAGTAGTATCTTACACTGATCCTCTAATTAAGGATTAAACCCCCACTTCTAGATCCATATAGGATTGCAACATCTTCCATCCAAAGAGCTTTACTCCTTCATTGCTAAAATAGTCAGCGACCACGTTTGCTTCCCTAAAGAAGTGTGAGATTATTACATTCTCAAAGTTGCTAATGAGGGATTTAGCTTCGTCAATCCAATTTTTGATGGTCCATGAGGGGGAGGACTTACCTAAAAAGAATTCAATAATATTTTTTGAGTCCCCCTCAATCCATAGATTTTAATATTCAATTTTCTAGCAAGATCAATGACTTGGAATTCTCCTATTGCTTCGGCTAAGTGGTTGGACTGAGAGCCCAAGGGGAGTGCCACCACTGAAACAAAGTTTCCATAGTGATCTCTTAACACCCCCCACTCCTAGCTGGCCCCGGGTTACCCTTGGCTGCCCCATCAAAATTAGCTTATATCCATCCCCTAGGGGCATAGGCCCAAGTAACACCTTCACAATCCCTTTTCCCTTGTCTAGCTGCCTTTGTAATATCCCCTTCGATACGCTGATCTCTCACCATCTTAAGATCATACTGGGAACAAACCACTCTCTTTTTTTTACTCTCATTAGTAGTTATGTTGTTCATATTCTCCATAATTAATCTAAAAATTGTTTCAAACACCACATTCTCTGGATCCTCCTTGTTCCCGAATACTCTATTATTTCATTCTTTCCACACTCCCCAAACAATATGGGGGAGAGAAAGAAACCACAATATATGAATAGTAGGGTTAAAAGAGGCCACATACCATTAAGCAAATAATTCCTCTAATGAACCAAGGAGAACCCAAGATAAATTTGAGAGAGAGAAAATTAGAGTTCATTATATTACATTGTGTATGATCCTAATCTTTTAGTATTGTTGTAATATGTTGTTTTTTCAAAAAAAAATTCTACTTCTTAGTGATGTCTGCTTGTTGAAAGATGGGCATTACATCATTACAATGTTTCTAGTAAGTAGTGGCATTAAGATATCAGGTAGGGAAATAATAATCAGACGTTTGTATGTTTTGAAATGATGGTAGTTAAAATGTTATTTCTGCTTGTGTTATATATTATACATAGTTATGATTATCTTCATGATGTTTCATACATTCATATTATGATAATTTATGTTTTTTAGTGATGGGAGTTTACTTTGTTACATTAGTAGATGGTTAAAAAAAAATTCTTTGTTGTTAGTTAGTTTAGTTATTTTCTCTAGGGAATTTTGGTGAGCATTATACTGAACCTTTTACTAGTGTGAATCCCTATAGGAAACACATCTTGGACCACCTCAATAGAACTTGGTGCATTCACCGGTTAGGAGGGACCTCAAAGAGATCAATTCGGGCTGATCAACAAGAGTAAACACAACGGAAACACAAGGATATGATGGGGGCAATGCAAAAATGAATGAATTATATCATGAAAACTATTTACAATCAAGCAGTAGAAATCAGGTTATAGTAACCGGCTCACTGGCTTGTTAAAAATATGCTTGATTAAAGAACAAGTCACAACCGAGACCTCAAATCTTAGCATCTATATTTTATGTTCTATCTCTTCCTTAACTACATTCTAATGCTCAATTACAATGATCTGTACAATCCAAAGGGATCCAGTCATCCCAAAAAGGATCAAATGCCGAAGAACAAGACCTAACATGTAAAAACAACAAGGTCGGCCTCCGCCAAAAAAATTCCTCCAAAAAATCCAAAGGATGAAGGGTAGATCATAGGTAAAGGTCGTCCAACGTCAAGGAATATCAAAATCAATGCTTAGGGCTCTGCAAGCTATGAAAGGGACCCGATAGATCTCAGTAGATTACAACCAGGCAACCGGTACCAGAAAATTCTCAAAAACCGGTAGCGATAACTTTTTGAAAAATGATCCAAATGCTCCATGGTTTGGGAATAAGGTGGATGATCAAGTGCTCAAGAAAAATCCAATTCCTCAAGATTTGGTGAGCCAAATTTGGGAAACTGAGAAAGAAATGCTGAAACTACAAAACAAAAATCAAAGCATAAAGGAAATATTTTTGGTTGATGCAAGATTGCCATGAACCTAGGATGCTCTTGTATCAGACATCCGGGGTTGTTGAAAAAGTGAGTCTCTCACTTTGTTGGGGTCAGAGAAAAACCAAGGTGGTCTACCTCTTCCTGAGAAATCCAAGATGAATCTTCAACTAATCTGTCGTTCCACTTCACAAGATACTCCTTATACTGACTGCGTTGAGTACTACGCCCAATGCTTCTATCCAAAATGTCTTCAATATGATCTAATTCCTTCTAGGGCACCTGTTTCTCTAAGTTTGCAATACTATCCTCACTGAATTTTGGTTGATCATATTGATGAAGATCTGCAATGTTAAATATAGGTGAAATACTCAAACTATATGGTAACTCCACTTCACATGCATTTCCAGAACTAAACTTTCTCAAAATCTTTCAAGGTCCAAACTTTCTCATCTACAGCCTGTTATAAGTTCCAACCGGGAATCTTTCTTTTCTCAGATACACCATCACTTCATCACCAACTTCAAATTCCTTATGTCTCCTCTTCTCATCTGCTTTCTCTTTATACTTGTTGTTCATGTCCTCCAAATGTTGTTTAACTTTAATTATGTAAGTCCTTCATGTGATTTGCAAATTCTTCTTCTTTTGAACTTCTTCGGTCTTCACTCCTAATATCTCTTAATTCAGATATACCTTTGGATGTGCTTTGGTAATAGTCTCAAAAGGTGTCCTTCTGGTACTCTTGTTTACTGAATTATTGTAGGCAAACTCTACTTGTGCAAGAATTAAATCCCAACTTCCAGTTTTGTCTCCAGCTAAGCATCTTAAAAAAATTCCCAAGCTTCAGTTAACTACTTATGTCTGTCCATCAGTCTGTGGGTGAAAAGTAGAACTAAAATTCAAATCTATTTCCATCTTCTTCCAAAGTGCTCTCCAAAAAAAACCAACAAAATTAGTGTCTCTATCTAAAACTATGCTCTTAGGTAATCCATGCAATCTCACTACTTCCTTAAAAAATAGGTCTGCTATATGTAGTGCATTTGATGTCTTATTACAAGGTATGAAATGATCCATCTTCGAGAATCTATCCACTACTAAAAATATAGAGTCATTCCCTCTTTGCGTTTTAGGCAATCCTAGTATGAAATCCATGCTTATATCCTCCCAAGGTATTTTTGATACTGTCAAAGGTTTATACAATCCCATATTTTGGATACTACCCTTTCCAACTTGACAAAATATACAACTTTGCACATATCTCCTAACATCCTTATGAATCTGGGGTCAAAAGTAATGCTCACTCACCACTGCTACTATTTTATCAACACCAAAGTGTCCGGCTAATCCTCCACTATGTTTCTCCTTTATCATATTCTACTGCATAGAACTCTTAGGTATGCACAACTAAACTCCTTTGAATAACGTCCCATCCTCAATGAAGTAATCCAACCACTTTCTTTTGTCTACCTTAACCGGTTCTCTACATGCTTTCCAAGGTTCTGCAAAATTTGGGTCATCATCATACAAGGTCTTCAACTCCTCAAATCCTAATACTGTTACTCTCATCTCTGTTAGCAAATTCCTTCTCCTACTCAATGCATGAACAAGTTTGTTAGATTTCCCACTTCTATGTTTCAACATAAAGGTGTAACTCTACAAAAAATCTACCCATCTCATATGTCTCTGATTCAACTTACTCTGACTGTTCAAATACTGCAAAGCTTGATGATCTATATACAACAAAAACTCCTTAGGCAATAGGTAATGTCTCCACTTCTTTAAGGATTGAACTATAGCATAAAATTCTTGATCGTACACTGAATGTATCCTCTAGGCATCATTCAATTTCTCACTAAAACAAGCTACTCACTCAAGACTGCTCCTATTTCTATTCCACATGCATCACAATCCACTTGAAATACTTTATTGAAATCTGGTTAAGCTAGCATAGGCTGCTCAGTCACTTTTTTCTTAAACAGTTCAAAACTTTTGTTTGCTCTGGTGGTCTACTTGAACTCCTTCCTATCTCCTCTCATTGTCTTAGTCATAGGGTTACAAACTAAACTAAAATTTATGATGAACTTTCAGTAGAAACTAGCCAATCCATGAAATGATCTTACCTATCCAATGCTTTTCAGTGTAGGCCATTCAATAATATCTTTTACTTTCTCAGGGTCTATCTTCAAAACATCCTCAGATATTACAAAACCCAAATAGACTAACTCCTCCTTCATGAAAGTACACTTCTTAAGATTTATCAGCAACATTTCTTCTCTCAACCTCTGCAAAAATGGTCTCAACTACAACAAATGCTCCTCTTTTATCTTACTGAAAAATGAAATATCATCCAAATATACAATAACAAACTTACCCAAGAATTTCTTCAATAAAGAATTCATCAACCTCATGAAAGTACTCAATGCATTAGTTAACCCAAAAGGCATCACCAACCATTCATACAGTCCTTCATTTGTCTTGAATCTTGTCTTCCACTCATATCCTTCTTTGATATTGATCTGATGATATCCACTCTTCAAGTTTATCTTTGTAAAGTATTTGGCTCCACTGAAATAGTCCATTATGATCTTGTTTATTTCTCTAGAATCGGTACACATTCTCCATTCTCCACTCTTCTTAGGTGCTAATACTATTGGTACTGCACAAGGATTCAAACTTTCTCTAATCAAACCTTTCTTCAATAGCTCATACACTTGTCTATTCAACTCTTCATTCTCTACCGGTGTCATCTGGTGTGTAGCTTTGTTAGGCAAACGAGCTTCGGGAACCAAGTCCATGCAATGACTGATACTTCTCACAAGTGGTAATCCATCAGGAACATTATCTAAAATGATTTCTTCATACTCTGTCAACAAATCTTTTATCTCTTCTAGGTGTTCTTCTTTATGATTCAAATTCTTAGTCTTCTTAGGAACTAAGGCAAAACACACATTCTCATGTCTCATTCCATCCAGGAATTTCCTTCCATCCACCAAACAGATTCTAGCATTCATACAGACTTCAATCTTCAAAGGGTCCTCCAAGGGCAACAAGGTTTGCTTCATCCTATTGGCCACAATAGTGTATGTATTCTTCCTCCCATCATGTACTGCCTATCTATCAAACTACCAAGGTCTACCCAACAAAGGGTGACAGAAATCCATAGGCATAATATCACACAATAATTCATCATGATAATTCCCAATTTTCAATTGCACTAAACATTTCTCACTTACTAACAACTTATGATCATCCAAAATCCATTCTATCTGATAAGGCTTAGGGTCTTTCAATCTTTCCAAATTCAACTTATTCACCATCTCTTCTGAAAAAAGATTATTTGAACTACCACTATCAATGAAAACTTTATAGCACTTACTAGATACCTTACATCTGGTCTTGAACAAATTATTCTTCTGCAAAGGCTCTTCATCTCTCCCGATATGACACAAAGCTCTCCTCATCATCAACAATTCTCCATCTTCTAGTTTATTAGCTGATCCAGTGGGGTTTTCTTCCACCAATGTTGTTCTTCTGGTATTCTCTATCTTCTTACACTCAAAATAATGATGTCCTTCTCCTCCACATTCATAGAAAGTTCCTCTAAACACTGTCTTGTCTTGTCTTTTGTCATCCTTTCCAAAATTCTTATTCCGGTAGCCATTCGGTTCTCTCCTCTAGTAGAAATTTCTATCATCTTTCTGGTATGAAATTACCATTTTTCTCACTTCCTTGTCCTTGTTTTGATCCGTACAGGTTCATCTACCTTTGGTATATCCTCTTCCTCCTTGAAATATTCCTCCAGAAAACCTTCCACCTCTGTCTCTCTACCTCTTCTCATGTCTTTTGTTCAACTTCTCTTCTTCTTTTAGGGCATACTGGTAGGCTTCTTCAACACTCTACAATTTGATCAAACTGAGTTCATCTTGTATAGACACCCATAATCCATTCAAATATCTTGCAACTTGTTCAAATTCATCATCAACATATATCCATATCAAATATTCAACTTGTAAAATGCCTCGATGTACTCCTTCACACTAGATTCCATCTGTCTCAAATTCTACAACTTCTAGAACAGATTCACTTGATAATCAGCTAGCATAAATTTTTATTTCAACTTACCAACCATCTGATCCCATATCTTGATCTTCTCTTTACCTCTTTTTTGTCTCTCAACCTATAAATGCTCCCACCAAAGAGATGCACGACCTTTCAACTGGGTATAGGCATATTTCACCATCCTTTCTTTTGTAGTGTTTTCAAAATTAAAATATTTCTCCATCTCCGAGATCCAATCCATCAATTCATCAGAATCCAACTTTCCATCATATTCAGGTGGGGTAAAATGAGTTTTAGTATTTGCCCTACTCAAAACCCTGAAAAAACCTTTCTTCATTTGGATCAATCACCGGTGGGTTTACTTGTTCTGTCGAGGCTTCTTCTCCTTCATCTTCACTTACATCTTCAATATGTCAGCCTCTTCTCTAGGCTATCTCAATGGCTTCCAATCAGGCTGCTATTCCTTGCAACATTTCTATCATAGTGGAGTTTGCAATCCCATGCACTCCACCATTCCTATTTCCTCTTCATTCCATTTCCATTCCATTCCTTTGCAGCTGCAAGGCGGATCCACAGTCTGCCACCCTACCACAAAATTTCTTAGGACGATGCAATCTCTGGAATGAAAGATCACTCTAATACCACTTGGTGCAGTCACCGGCTAGGAGGGACCTCAAAGAGATCAATCCGAACTTGTCAGCAAGAGTAAACACAATGGATTCATAAGGATATGATGGAGGCAATGTATAACTAAATGAATTATGTCATAAAAATTATTTACAATCAATTGGTAGAAATTGAGTTACAGTAACCCATATACTGGCCTACTAAAAACATGCTTGATTATAGAACAGGTCACAACTGGGACCTAAAATCTTAGGATCTATCTTCTATATTCTATCCCTTCCTTAACTCTATTCTAATGCTCAATTACAATGATTTATACGATCCAAAAGGATCCGGTCAGCCCAAAAAGGATCAAATGTCGAAGAACAAGACCTAACATGTAAAAACAACAAGGCCAGCCTCCGCTAAAGAAATTCCTCCAAAAAATCCAAACGATGAAGTGTAGATCATAGGGAAAGGTCGGCCAGACATCAAAGAGCATTGAAATCAACGCTCAGGGTTCCGCAAGCTACAAAAGGGATCTAGTAGATCCCGGTAGATTACAACCAGGCAACCCATACCAAAAACCTATCTTGGAAACCGGTAGTGATAACTTGGTGGAAAATGATCCAAATGCTCCACGGTTTGGGAATAAGGTAGATGATCAAGTCCTCAAGAAAAATCCAACTCCTTGAGATCTAGTGAGCCAAATCAGGGAAATATAGAAAGAAATGTTGAAACTACAAAACAAAAAGCAAAAGAAAAAGGAAATATTTTTGGTTGATGCAAGATTGACATGAACCGGGGATGCTCTTGCATCAGAACCACAACCTATAGTAAAAGTATCCAAAACGTGATAGTCAACACTAGTAAGGGAAAACAAGGTTACATGCTAGCATTTACATCTTATCAAATATAAGCTACAAACAAGGGAATACTTTCCATCTAATCTCAACAAACCATAAAAGCTCATAATCTTCCTCCCTCAAGAAGATACAATAGAGGTTGAGTGTCAGTAGGGTTAAAATAATATATTTGGGAAGAAAATACATTCCCTAGAAGGAGTCAAAAACTATTATAGGAGTAGATAAGAAGGGAGAAGAGCCCTTTTTGGTTAGTCATTTGTAGGGTAATGAACCCTCAACATGGAACAACATCCATCTTGTAACTGACAGTATATAACCAACACCACTAAAAAACCAGTCTTCCACCAAGAAATGCTTAGAGCCCCAAACCCCAACAACCTAAGTCAACCCCCATAAAATAAAGCTCAACGTCATAGGGAGTCTTCTAAGAAAGACCTTGTAAAAGCATAAAGGACCCCAAAGGCAGGGAGGGCACCAAAAAACCTTAATCCAGATGATATGCCACATAAAAAGAAAGGGGATAAAATCTTTAGAGGACCACACTCAATGGGTAGCCCATGCACTTTTAATATGTTTCCAAAATCATCCATCACAGAAGGCACAGAGGACAAACAATCTATAAAAATGGATCCTACACATGTTAACATTAGGGGCTTCAGATGTATCCACAACAAAGGTAGATCATTTAATCATCATGGAAACCAAGTTGATCTTACTAGCAACCAAAGTAGCAAAAAAGGCCAAGTAGATATAGGTCACCCATACAACATCCCCAATAGTCTCATAGCCCTACAATGAAGGTTAGAGAACTTACAAAGACTATTATAGAGTCGTGAATACAGAAAATAGAGCAACCTAGAAACAAACCAAATAACAGGGCAAGAAGCAAGCGTGAAAAGAAAATGGGGATGAAAGATCCAATTAAATGTAACCTGTTAACCAAGCTAATGAAAATCTCAAGTTCAACAACAATACTACCTCACCAAGTACTACCACCAAACCCTAGTGGAGAGGGACTTAGGAAGGAAACAAAAGCCCTACAAAAAGTAAGGGAAATCCACCATAGAGAACCTATAATATAAGTGATACCAAACCCCCCCCACCCACAATGACCTACCAGAAATAACTAACCATGCTATGTTAAATAAACGGAAGACAAGTGAGAGGGGGGGGTGTGAACTGGTCATCACAGATTACCAGAACCATTAGCAATTTAAACTTTAATACTAGAACCCAAAACATTAATACCGGAAATAGCAGTTAATCCAATTAAGCATAAACAATAATAATAGAATAAAATCCATCCATATAACACCAAGATTTATACGTGGAAAACCCGGTAAAAGGAAAAAACATGATTGAAAACCTACCCACAGTCAGATAATACTTTTTTAGTAAGTATGTGAATTATAATTGAGGGGCCTGCACTTGCAGGAACGCCAACAACCTAGAGCACACTTCTCATCACAAAAGGAGCCTCACTGACTACATATAAATCCATACTACAATCCAGAGAAGTGTTAAACTCCAAAAGATAGCATCTCTTATGCCTCAGTACAGTTCTAGTTAATCTCAATACCGGAGGAATAAATCCTCTTACATAAACCTAATTTGATCTCCATCGATCAACCAACTCCTCTGCCTAAATTGTATTACATTATTTGCATAATACATTCCTTGACTGTGACCTCTAACAATAACCATGATGATCTACAATGAGATCTTACATCTATATGTACAAACCCTCGACCATAAACAATTAGGTCGGCCACCAGATAATAAGCCAATTACATAATTACAAACCATGTCGGCCTTAGACTAAACAAATAATATCCAACACATAAGACATCCTGAAAATACATTGATAGGTACAATCCATACATTACATTAAAGTCGGCCCATAACCTAGATTAACAGGGACCCAATATAGGTCCACACGCTTCAGTAATGATCTCCATCGGCCGAGTCTCCAACATGATCACCGAGAACATCCTGAAACTCCACCAGAAGCTGCACTTACACCACTTATGTAATTCATCAAGGATCTCCACCAAAATCTCTGTCAATGAAACCCTAGCCGAAACAAGAAACCAAGCTTCTAAACAAGTAGGATAGCATCCAATCACCATACCAAAACCAACTGACCAAATAGGAGAATGCGTATCATGAACAAGCCAATTCCATCACCAAACTATATCGGAGCCTACTAGATCATGTCGGATCCAAGATAAACAGAAACCACTCAACCTACCGGGACTAGAAGGTTGCCGATAAAGCATCCAAACAGCTAGTATTGGCATCAATGACAAAACATCAATGCAACGCATAATCAATTCCACCAAATGGCAGCAATCTCCCCTTTTGGAATTGATGGAAATACTAGATGTGAAAAACATCTAAGTACCAAGAAATGCCAAACAAGTCTCCCCCAATGGAAGATAGAAAACAATCTCCCGCATACAGCTCTGAATATCAATATCTCTCCCTTTTTTTTCCTTTTTCTCTTTCTTTTTCTCTTTCACATCAATGTCACTCCCCCTTTGACATCAATGCCAGAAATCTCACAAAAATATCAAAGAAAAAATATAAACCATTGAATCACAAAGATGACTACTCCCCCTGAGCAATAGCATCCCCACATCAATGCTTGAATGAATAGTATCTATGATATTGCATGCCAAATTGATGCCAAACCTCATCAATCAAGTCTCTACTAGAGGGGCAGAAACTCCCAATCTGTCTCACAGGTACTCAAATGATTCCTTGGGCAAAGGTTTAGAGAAAATATCTACAATCTTCTCTTTAGTGTTCACATAAACCAGTCTAACTTCATTTGCTTCCACCTTCTCCTTCAAAAAGTTCTACTTGATAGATATGTGCTTTGGTTTGGAATGAAATACCGAATTCTTTGATATATCAACAACAACAAAGTTATCACAATGAATAACTATCGGTGCATCACAATCCACCTTTATATCCTTCAACATTTTCTTCATCCATAAAACTTGTGTACAGTTAGTAGCAGCAGCAACATACTCATCTTCAGCAACAAATAAAGAAGTACATGATTGTTTCTTGTTGATCCATGAAACCAACTTCTTTCCAAGAAAGAAAGCTCCATTGGAAGTGTTTTTCCAGTCATCAACATCTCCAGCCCAATCAGCATCTGTATATACACATAAAGTAAAGTTATCATCCTTAGGTTACCACAAGCCATATTGTGATGTACCTTGCAAGTATCTAAAAATCCATTTCATTGCCATCTCATGATTTTCTCTAGGATCACTCTGAAATCTTGACACAATACAGACAAAATTCATAATGTTAGGCCTAGTTTGAGTCAAATAAAATAGACCTCCAATCATAGATTTGTATCTTGTAGGATTTACTAGTGCAGAAACATCTTTTCTTGTCAATTTCTCACTTGTAACCATAGGAGTACTTATCGGTTTAGAATCTCCAATACACAATTTCTTCAAAAATTCCTTAGTGTATTTAGTTTGACAGATGAAAATACCTTTGTCAGTCTAATTAATCTACAAACCTAAGAAAAATTTGATCTCAACAATCATAGACATCTCAAATTCTTTCTCCATATTCTTAGAAAATTCTATGCATAACTTATCTTCACCTCCAAAAATAATGTCATCAACAAATACTTCAATAATCAGTATATCATCATCAGTGATTTTATAATATAAATTACTGTCAGCACTGCCCTTAGTAAAACCAAGCTTCAAAAGATATTTATCCAACCCTGCATATCAAGTTCTAGGTGCTTGTTTCAATCCATATAAATCTTTCCTTAACTTGCAAACCATATTTGTATCAACTGATATTGAAAAACCATCAGGTTGCTCAATATAAACTTCCTCATCAAGATCCCCATTCAAAAATGCACATTTAACATCCATCTGATAGACCTTGGAGTTTTTAAAAGCAACATAGGCAAGAAATAATCTTACAGCTTCAATCCTAACTACAGGTGAAAAAGTTTCTCCATAATCAATTCCTTCCTTCTGAGAACATCCTTTACAAAACAATCTAGCCTTATTTATAATAACTTGATCATCCTCATTCAATTTATTCCTAAAACCCCATTTAGTTCCAATAACATTTTTTATTTTTTAGGTCGGAGAACCAATTCCATGTGTTATTTTTCTCAATCTGATCTAATTCTTCTTCCATAGCTTTCAACATTCATCTTTGCATGCCTCAATTACTGATACCAGTTCAACTTGTGAAATTAAACATACCTCATTAGTTGCAAGTCGTCTTCTTGTCATCACTTTGTTTATCTTATCCTGAATGATCCGATCTTCTGAATGATTCAATTTCACATACCTAGGAGTCTTTTGACTTTATGTTCCTCCTCCCTATTCTTCAGTTACTGTAGAATTCTCTAATGTTACCAGAGTAACTGGTTCAACACTCTATTCCTATAAAGGTGCTACGAGTTCAGATATAATCATTTCCACTATCGGTTCCTTCTCATAAACTCTAATTTGACTTTTGTTCAAATCATCTACTTTGTCATTATCACTCTCCACAATTTTGTGCAATCTGTTGTTCTAACATCTATATTCTTTTCTTTCATTAGAATAAACAAGAAATATGCCTTCATCACATCTAGGATCAAATTTCCCAATAATATCATCTCTCCTGATGTAGGTGTATTTGCAAACTATAATTCATAAGGTGTCTTACTGGTTTCTCCTTTGATAAATACTCTATTGAATGTATAAACCATTGTGCTCGTTTCTTCTCTCTAGTAGATATGAGGTACACTAGCTTCCATCATCATTGTTCTAGCAGCATCCAAGATAGTTTTGTTCTTCTTTTCCACAACTCCATTCTGTTGATGTGTCTGAGGAGCAGAAAATTGTCTTCTTATACCATGCTTCACACAAAAGATAGTAAACTCACCGGATTCGAATTCTCCACCATGATCTGACCTCAAACATTTAAACTTCAATCCTATCTTAGTTTCCACTTTAGACTTAAAGATCTTAAACTTCTCAAATGCTTTAGATTTTTCTTTTAGAAAAGTAACCCACATCATTCTAGAAAAATCATCAATGATTAGCATGAAATATCTATCACCTTGAAAACATTTTACTCTAGCAGGGATACACAAATCAGTATGAATAAGATCAAGAACATAATTTGATTTATCTTGTATACTCCTAAAAGAGGTTCTGACCTGTTTACCCATTTGACATTCCTTACATACTAGATTACAGGGCTTCATAATCTTAGGTATATCCCTAATTTCCTTAGTTGAACTGATCTTCACAATACATTCAAAATTCACATGACACGGCCTTTTATTCCATAGCCAAATCTCATCAATCTGTGTAATCAAACATGTCTTCTCATTGGACTTTAAATGAAATATATTACCTTTTGTCTATGTACCACTTGCAATATCCACTCCAGATCTGTTAATGATTTTGCATTTTCCATCCTTGAACTGTAATTGAAATCCCTTATCTACCAATTGTCCTACACTCAAAAGATTATGCCTCAAACCTTCAACATAATAAACATTTTTAGTATTGTTCTTACCATCCAATGATATAGTTCATTTTTCCTTGATCAAGCATTCTTTGTCATCTCCAAATCTAACTAGACCACCATCAAATTCTTGCAAATATAGAAACTTCCCTTTATCTCCAATCATATGATGTGAAAAACCACTATCAATCCCATTCATCATTGTCTTTAATTTAGTAGCAAGTGCCTTCTCTTCAGGTATATTCTCTTTCAGTGCCGAATCATCTTCCTTGATAGCCAGGAACACCCATTCCTTCCCATTGCCTAAAACCACTAGTAGAGTCAACTATTGGTTCATCATCTGAATCCATAATGCTTCCTCATCCGCTATTTAATATGATTTGTGTCTGTTTTTATTGTACTTATACTTGTTCTGATATCAAAGGTTAGGCTTAAATGATCTTCTAACTCTTTCTTCAAATCTTGAATTCCTTTCAAGACATCTAGATGCAAATGACCAATCTTATTACTTGCAAAAGATTTAAAAGGTACTTTTCCTTCATACTTACTTCCTACCAGTCCTTTAGGTACTCTTCTAGAAAAAAGTGCTTCAAGTTGCTCAAAATCGTCATCTTCTCTCTTCATATTTTCTAATTCCTTTGCATACAACACTTTCCAATCTTTCTTACGGGTTGTAGATGTAGATGCATGAAAAGAAGGTTCAGTCTTCACATCTCCATAAGAACTGGATGAACTTGAACTATTAGTCGTCATAGGATCATCCTCAAGAAGTTAAGCTTTCTACAGAGAGGACAAAAGATCTGATACCAATTGTTAGACCATTCAAATAACTAGAACACAAATGAGAAGGGGAGGGGGTGAATCAGTTGTCACATACTACCAAAACCATTAGCAATTTAAAATTTAATACTGGAACACAAAACATTAATACCAAAATAGAAGTTAATCCAATTAAGCATAAATAATCATCACAAAATAAAAGCCATCCATATAACACCAATATTTATACATCAAAAACACGGTAAAGGGAAAAACCACGGTGGGAAGCCTACCCACATCCAGATAATACTTCTATAGTAGGTATGTGAATTACAATTGAGGGGCCTACACTTGCAAGAAGACCAATATCCTAGAGCGCACTGCTCATCACAAAAGGATACTCATTGACTACATATAAATTCAAACTATAATCTGGAGAACTGTTGAACTGCAAAATGTAGCATCTCCTATGCCTGAGTACAGCTTCGATTAAGCTCAATACTGAAGAACTAAATCCTCTTACATAAACCCAATTCGATCTCCAATTATCGACCAACTCCTCTGCCTGAACGATATTACATTATTCGCACATTACATTCCTTGACCCTGACCTCTAACAATAACCATGATGATATACAATGAGATCATACATTTATATATACAAACCCTCGACCATAAACAATTAGGTCAGCCACAAGATAATAAACCAGTTACATAATTACAAACCATGTTGGCCTTAGACCAAACAAATAATATTCAACACATAAGACATCTCATAAATATATCGATAGGTCCAATCCACACGCTACATTAAAGCTGGTCCATAACCTAGATCAACCGGGACCCAAAATAGGTCCGCACACTTCAGCAATGGTCTCCATCCACCAAATCTTGAACATGATCACCAACAACATCCTGAAACTCCACCAGAAGCTGCACCAATGCCACTTTTGCAATTCATCAGGGATCTCCACCAAAAGATCTGCTAGTGAAACCCTTGCCGAAACTAGAAGCCAAGCTTTTAAGCAAGTAGGATAGCATCTGATCACCAGACCAAAACCAACTGACCAAATATGAGCATGAGTATCATGAACAAGCACATTCCATCACCAAACTATATCGGAGCCTACCAAATCATGTCGGATCCAAGTAAACTAGAAACCACTCAACCTACCGGGACCAGAAGGGTGCCGATAAAGAATCTGAATAGCTAGTGTTGGCATCAATGACAAAACATCAATGCAACACATAATCAATTCCACCAAATGGCCAACATGCTACATAGAAAAAAAAAATCAACCTTAGACGAAGGAGGGAGTGATGTAGTCGCATCCCACTCTGAAACAAGGGAGATTGAACAACAAGGAATCTTGTCACAAGAACCATAGGGAAATAAGGAAAGGATAGAGCAATCCAAGAGTTGAATAAAGAAGACTGTACAGGGACTCCCAGTAGTAGATGGAAGAAATGTACAGGTCCAAAGGGACACAACTACTAGAGTGTGGGGCACCCAAAACATATAGCACTTGAGCACCAAAATAGAAGCCAAAATCAAGAAAAGCCACAAAACTAAAATCCCCAACCTTTCCAAATACTAATGTTGACAATGGATTTGTAGAGCTAGACAATAGATAAAATTAAACTCTCATAGATAGTTTGAGATAGGATAACTGCAACTAGAAAAGGAAGCTCTAGAAGGCCCAACCTCAATAAACCCTTGAGGGTAGAATACCAAGGAAATAAACGACCCCACAACTGGCCTGCTAATAGGCCGAAAAACATCTAGATCATCATCACCATCCTCATCCTTCTCCTCAACACCCTCCAAAACCATACAACTACTTCTTCTTCCTCTGCTCATTCATGCCATTTGTAATGACCTTTAGGAAAAGTTTTTAGTGTTGACAAAAATGTTTATAAGTAAAAAAATAGATTAATAATTAGATAATGAATATGATATTATAAAATTTATGAAGACTACTAAAATCTATTTAAATATTATTGAATATTACTTTAAAAGTTAAATATTATCTATACTTATCAAGCAAAAATTTGATCAATATTTTTTTAATTATTAAATTTATTATTATTATTATTTTAAAACATCAATAAATGATAGTTTTATTATTATTATTATTATTCAAAAAAATGATAGAAATCTAAACTTAGATTGAAATGAATAAAATTTGTTGGCAATTATTGGAGTTTATCGATAGCATGAGCTTGTATGGTTGTCCTTAATGTCAAACTTAGTTATCTGGATGGATGTTGGTCCGAATATACTTTGTTAGACTTTGGTTATCTATATGGATGCTAGTCTCTTGGTGTTGGTTGTGTCATCTTGTATTTAAGGTGATCTGGAATGCTTTTGGTGTCGTTCGAACATGTTTTTGTAATGGGGTTATAGTTTAATGGATCATATTATTTTGTACTAGCTATGTGTCGCAATGTTAATGTGGGTCTCTCCTTAATGTCTGGAGACCTACATGTTGTATTTTGAATTGGAAGTGGTTATTTGGTCAACTAGTTGATTATATATATATGTTATGCTTTACAATGCCCTTTGGAGTATGTGTTAGCATGTTACGATTGTGGGATCATTCATGGAATGATGTATTGCGATATTTTTTGGTTCCCTGTTTCTCCTCAAGTGGACCAATCTAATTATTTTAGGTCCAACTGGCTTGATTTGTGTACTATTGCTTATTCTATATTGGCTTACCCTCAATTAGGTTTTCAATATTTATCTCATATTTAAGATTTGCAAATGGATGAATTATGTGTGGATGAGAAGTGAATTGTGTGATAAATAAATGCAAATTATTTGCAAGTAGAGTTAAATTTATGGTGATGCGAAAGTCAATTTTAGAAGGGCTTTGAAGGTGATATATTTTTCAAGATAGTGTGTTCTAACAGTTGAAAATATTAGAGATATTTTCCATGATGTTAGTCACTTAATTCAATTATTCAAGGAAAATTTCATGATGAGGAGAATGCTTCTCAATTTCAATCGAGCTATTACATTCATTGTTTATTGACAATGAGTCCTTTGACAGTAGTTTGTATCTTGTCATGGAGAAGTGTTCTTTAGCTATGTACGTCTTCTTTGTATCTTATGTAAGCTTGTGTTCTTTTTTTCTTTCTGCAAGTCCTTCAGATGTTGGTTCTCCTTGGATGCATGTCTAATAAGTTGTAAACATTGTTATTCATATTGTGATTTAAATTCTCATTGTGTTTTTTCCCTATTTGGATTTTCCATTTAAATCTATTGTTTATGTGTTGATAGTTTATGTGGTATTGCTAAGTAAGTAGATTAATAAATTTTTTTGGTCTTGGACTAATTCACTCCCTCTCTTAGTCCTGCTAGGTGTTCAACAATTAGTATTGGAACAAGGTTCCTCTTTCAAAAGTTTAACTGCTTGAGGAAAATCTAGAGATGGCACATGACCTTCATGTGAAAGCTTCAATGCTTGATGGAACAAAATTTAATTATTGGAAGTAAAGAATGGAGCCTTACTTAGTATTGCAAAATAAAATCTAAGAGATTATTCAGATAGGTTATAAATACCCTTTGAATGGACCATCAACTCTAGATGAAAGTAAGGATTTAGAGACAAATGCAAATTTTAGGACAGTTCTTATCAGTTGTCTTACTGATGAAGTATTTGGCAAGGTTAAAGGAATGAAAGAAGCTAAGGGAATATATAATAAGTTGTGTTATGGATATGAAGATGATCAAAAGACTCAACAAGCAAGACTTTTAAACCTAAAGAAAAATTTTGAAGCTTTTAGAATGGATGATGATGAAATTGTTGAGAGTTACATACATAGAGTGAATGATACATTATAAGCTATTTGAGTTGTTGGTGGAGTGCTAGAAGAAAGTGATGTCATCAAAATGATCTTATTTATATTGACAAAACCCTACCAACAAAAGAAGTTTTCTATTGAAGAATGTCATGATCTGAACAACTACCGAATTGATCAACTTACTGGTACATTATTTGCCTATAAAATTAGAGAGATAGAAGATATAAAATATTATCGAAGAGAATTTGCATTCAATGTGTCAAGGATAATAGGAGATAAACCAAAAAAAAGTGATAACTTGGATGAGATAGAAGAAAACTTTGTAAGAAGACTAAAGAGAGGAACTGGAAAGTACAAAGTTAAGTTTCCCTTGAAATGCTTTAATTGTGGAAGAATTGGTCATTATGCTTCTAAATGTATATAGAAAGAAGATTATAGAAAATATAATAACAATGAAAAGAAAGTAGATAAAGAAGAAATGATTGTAAGAAAATAACATACAATAGAGATAAAGGGAAAAAGAGTTTTTTTTTCTACGAAGGAAAATTCATTCGAAGAAGAAAATGCTAAAGACTCAAATAAATAATCTTTATTTCTGGCTATAGGGGAGAAGTATTAGGAAATATCCGGATGATTAGAAGAAAAGACTTCACTTCTCACTAAAGTTGAACTAAGATCATGGATTATTGATTCTAGATGCTCAAATCACATGACCAGGGACAAAGAGAAATTTATCAGTCTAAAGAAGTACGATTGTGGATCAATGAAATTTGCAATAGAGGAAGTTGCACCAATTTGTGGAATAGGAAGTATCTTGACTAATGGTAAGCATTAAATTGATGATGTTTATTACATAAAAAAATCAAAACATAGTTTATTGAGTGCTTATTAGATGTGCAATAAAGTTTATGAAGTTGTGTTCATAATTTTTTTTATGTATGACCAGAAAAGGTACAACCAAGAAGTTGGTAGCAGAAGGAATCAATTTAAGTAGAAATGTTTATTATATAAAGGACAAAAATGGAAACATATGTTATTTGAGTCAGATTAATGAATGTTGATTATGGCATAAGAGGATGGGACATGTTAACTTTGATAAAATGATACAAATTAGTAACTTTAAGGCAATACGAAATTTACCAAAGACTGTCAACCCTATTTACACTATGTGTAGGGAATGCTAGTTAGGGAAGAAAACAAGGAGATTTTTTTAAGAACAAGGAGTATTCTATGTCATATCCATTGGAGATAGTTCATACAAACTTGTGTGGCCCTATAAGGATAAGAAAAAATAATGGTGAAAGGTATTTTATTTTACTTATTCATGATTATTCTAGAATGACATGGATTACATTCTTGAAAGAAAAATCTAAAGCTTTTCAAAGATTTAAATTTTTCAAGTCAATGGTAGAGAATAAAGTTGATGCTGTGATCGAGAATTTGAGATTTAATAGAAGTGGATAATTTACTTGAAATGAATTTGACAATTTCTATGAGAAATATGGTAATAGGAGACATCTTTCTGCTCTAAGAACTCCTCTACAAAAATATGGTAATAGGTGTGGCCCTATAAGGATAAGAAAAAATAATGGTGAAAGGTATTTTATTTTACTTATTCATGATTATTCTAGAATGACATGGATTACATTCTTGAAAGAAAAATCTAAAGCTTTTCAAAGATTTAAATTTTTCAAGTCAATGGTAGAGAATAAAGTTGATGTTGTGATCAAGAATTTGAGATTTAATAGAAGTGGATAATTTACTTGAAATGAATTTGACAATTTCTATGAGAAATATGGTAATAGGAGACATCTTTCTGCTCTAAGAACTCCTCTACAGAATACTCTGGTCAAAAGGAAGAATAGAATTGATATTGAGCTAGCTATAACTATGATAAAAGATGCTAACTTGGATAATGTGTATTAGAAAGAAGTTTTGGATATTGATATTTACATTCTTAATAGGGTTTGGATAAGAATAATTCACACAATGACACCTTATGAGTTATGGTATGGAAGACAATCTATTGTGAAATATTTTAGAATCTTTGGGAGTAAGAACTATATCAAAAGAGATGAGAATGACCTTAAGAAATTTTAGACTAGAGTTGATGAAGAAATATTATTGGGATATGCTATGATTAATAAAGCTTACTGGTGTTACAAGAAAAGATCAAACAAGATAGTGAAGAGTACATATCTGAATGTGTGCCAAGTATGGGATTATAATGCCCCTAAACCTATTCAAGAGATTGAATTTGAGATTAGTCTTATTGTTGTAGAAGAAAAATCAAATCCAAAAGAAAGCAATGAAGAGAAACCAAATGAAGCAGAAGAAGAAGATAAAGAAGAATAGGAGTAAACAATCAAAACCCCAAAATATGTGTAGAAGAATCATTCAAAACTTTATATAATTAGAGACAAGAATAAAGTAGTTCAAACAAAAAAAGTGTTACAGAGGTAAATGGGTAAAATAATTGTTGTTTTATTTCACACATTGAACCTATATAATATGAAGAAGCAAGCAAAGAAGAAAGTTGGGTTAAAGAAATGGAAGAAGAAATAAACCAAATATAGAAGAATCAAAACTTGCGAGATTGTACCTAGATTGGTGAATATAAATGTGATAGGAATTAAGTGGGAATTTTGAAAGAAATTGAACCAAGAAGGAAAAGTCACAAGAAACAAGGCAAGAATGGTATGTAAAGGCTACTCTCAGGTAGAAGGTACTTATTTTGAATAAAATTTTGCCCCACTTGCTAGGATGGAAGTTATTAGCATGTTTCTTGTATTTTCTATCAAATGATCTAGAGATGGTTTTCAGATTAAAAGAGGCATTATATGGACTCACAAGCACATATAGTGTGCTATGGTAGACTAGAGAGATATTTTGTACAATAAAATTTCACGAAAGGTACTGCAGACAAGAATCTTTATTTAAATGTTGAAGGTAATAAGTTGTTGATTATAGTTGTTTATGTTGATGATATTATATTTCAAGGAAGTGATGATTTGTGTAATGAATTTGTAGAAGAGATGCAAAAAGAATTTGAGATGTCTATTTTTTGAGAGATGTCATTTTTTCTTGGTCTTCAAGTTACTGAGTTGAATAATGGAATCTATATTTATGAAGCTAAGTATGTTAATGATATGTTACTAAAGTTTTATATGGAGAATTTTAAACCAATTAATAACCCTTTAGCTATTGGATTTAAATTAGGAAAAGATGATATATCTTTGGATGTTGATCAGAAAAAGTATAGATCTATGATTAGAGGATTGTTATATTTTACCACTTCTAGACTAGATATTATGCAAGTTGTATATTTGGTTGTAATATTTCAAGCTAGTCCAAATAAAACTCGTGATCAAGCAATGAAGAGGAATTTCAAAAAGGAACTTGGGATTTTAGCTTATGGTACAAGAAAGATGGAGATTTCATGTCGAAGGCATATGTAAATGTTGATTGGCCCAAAAGTGTTGATGATAGGAAAAGTGCTAGTTATTGTGCATTATTTTTTGGAGACAGATTGGATTTATGGATGATTAATAAATAAGAATCGGTAGCATTATCCACTGTAGATGATGAATATACTATCGCAACATCTTGTCATACTCGATTTTCGTTGATGAAGTATACTCTTAATGATATTAGAGTACTATATGATAAATATATTCCTATTATGTGTGATGATACCAACGCTATAACTTTTTAAAAAAATCTAGTTATGCATTCAATAACTAAACATATTTCAATATGTTATCATTTCTTTATAGAGAAGTTTGTAGAGAAAGAAGTCAGATTAGAGTACATTTCTACATTAGAACAGATAATGGACATTTTTACCAAGCCTTTGGTGAATAATACTTTTGAGTATCTTGAGAAGAAGTTAGGGGTTATATCCCCTCCCTTTTCTAACTAGATGTTATTTTCAGTGGTGCATATTTCTAGGAGAAGACTTAGCTCTTAACCTTGTTCACCTATTCCATGCCCACTCTTAAAGAAAATCCAAACATGTGGTATTTTTTCCTTTCAATTATATATATATATAGTGCATAAAATGAACTTTATGATTTGAATTGTGATGCACATCTATTAGAACAAACAAAATGCTTATCTATTTTTATGCCTCTATTTTCCAATTATTTAAATAGCTTCTTAAATTAATGTTCTACAAAATTTGTGTCATGCTCCTTATCATCACTAATATAGAAGTGGTATTCTTTCTTAATGACTCATTCTTCAAATGTCTAGTCCACACCAGCCAAATCCAATTGTTCATATCGATAACACACATGCACCATAATAGTGATCTACTTTGAAAAAGTAATACTCTGATTGAATCTCTTTTTGATGTACAAAAGAGTAATTTTCTACGAAGTAAACTACTCATAAAATAGTTCTAGGTGGGAAAGTGTCTCTTCATGTCTAAAATTGTTGTGCTTTCCACTTGGCAAAAAACTACTAATACAATTCATCTTTTGTTGTGTCTAACCAATATTTTACATGGAGATAATATCGATCAAGCGCAATCTTGTGTTTGATAACATCTCTACTAATTGATGAAGGACAAGTATTATCATTCCAAAAAAATGAGACCAAGTTCCTAACAACATCTTCAATCCTATCAGAATGGGGAGCTCTACAAATAATTTCCCAATTCCCTTTCATGGTAGTACCATCCAAAATATTTATTCTTTTCATAAATCTTGATATTATTTTTCTGCTAAAACCAAACTCAGTTGAGAGTGAAGAGATTTGTCTTTTTTGGGGCATATTTTCATTTAGTATACATGTCAGCATCACTCTTCTTGACACGATCTTATCTGTTGATCAAGAATTTTTCCCAATAGAACCCAAACCTTTCTCAACATTTTCAACAATAGCGTTTTGTAGTAGAGAACTTTTCCTCTTTTTATTTATTGTGTTTATGCCCAACAATTTTAATGCATCTTTTAACTCATTAGGAATAAGTATAATTGATAACAATTGGACTTTCTCTAGTGTATCAAAATTTTCAAAATGAGAAATTATTGGCTTTGCACATTTATTCATTGACCTCCTTTTAGTATGTTTATGTTGTTCATTGAGAAGATTCAATTCTTCTACATCCATTTCAAGTAAATGATCTGAATTTTTATAAGAAATATTTCTCTTCGTTCCTTTATAGCTAAATTCACAATATGCTCATCCATACTAGTAGAAGGTAATGAGCTTGACCCCTCTCCAGCCTCCATTAATTCAACTTGGACCTACTCCCTATGTTCATCTATGTATTCTTCAGCCTCCTTAGTCTCAACTCCCGCTTCAGAACTTTCTTGTTGTTGAGCATGTTTTGCATAGAAAATATCAATACATGCGTGTGTATGTGTGTCTATGTACACACACACACACACACACACATATATGTATATATACACACACGCACACATATATAAATATACATATACATACACACACATACATACACATACACATACACACACACACACATGTATGTATATATATATATATACATATACATATACATATACATATACATATACATATACATATACATATACATATACATATACATACATATACATACATATATATATATATATAAATATATATTTATATACATACATATACATACATATATATACATATATATACATACATATATATACATATATATACATACATATACATATATATACATTCCTTTTTATGTACCTTTGAAAAATTGAGGAATTAGAAAACCTCGGTCAACTGGAACTTTAACGAAATGGAAAAAATATTATCAATTTAGATTAGCGAAGATGTAAGTTTATTTACTTTATTCACTTTTATTTCAAAACTGCAAGTCCCTTATCAAATGTATAAGATTTTTGTCACATGGTTGACTTCATGGTTCATTTTGTTCTTGTCACGGATTTGTCAGTTAGTTAAACTAGTGTGAGGGCTTGTTTGGGCAAGTGGTTTTCTGTCATTTTGAACTCCATGTCCAATTTCATGTTATACCTTGGTTTTGGGAGTTTGTGTTTTTATTTTTTTTGTTAAGTATAATATGTGAGAGTGGCTTTCGATTGGAGGTTGCACCCAAAGTGGTTAGCAGGGTAACCAATAAAATTTTTTCTTAAGTAAGTAATAACTTAATAATATTTAGGGGGCTTGGTAGATGAGATACCATATAAGAGAATTATTCTTCGCTCATGGTTGAGTGCTAATACAGACTCAAGATGCAGAGAGAAGGCCTAGACTGGCAAACCAACAACCTTGTCCTCACGAAAGGATTGTTTGGGTCCACATGAGACTTGGATGGGGTCGAGGGTTCAAGAGAGGTTACCAGGATAACCCATGCTGGGGGGCAGGACCTATGGAGGCCTACGATGATAACCATCCCAAGCTATGTGATGACACTTTTCCCTTAGTGCCACTAGTATTTAGTCTTGTTCATTTAAGCTGTTTTGATGTGGAGTCATGTTCTGCAAGTTTACTGCCTATGAGTTGATATGATGTTTTGTGAAACCATGTATTCTTTTCTTTGTTTTCTAGTGGTTCTCACTACTATCTCCTAGGATGGAGGGGTGGTTCTTTTGAGCCATGTGGTTGGGTGGTAGTGCCACTTTCCATCAGTATCATGTTTGCTTCCTTCTTGTGAGGGTTGTCTTTGCAAATGCTCTAGTTTATCTTTGGTCTTGATCATCTTCTTGGTCTAGTTGAATTCCTTTGTACTCCTTGGATCCATTATTGTACCTATTTGAACATTATGAGTTTAGTTGTATCATTTGTACTATTATGCCTTATTGGTATGTTGTAAACTTTGTAATTCATTATATGATCTTTATTTAATTGATATGTTATCCTATAATTTAAATGCAATGTATGTGAGATATTATAAGTTGTTGGATTTTATAATGACAACTATGAGGTTATTGAATGATTTATTGTAGTAAACTAGATGTACTTAATCATTAGTATCCGATGAAA
The DNA here is from genome assembly GCF_030272615.1 of Cryptomeria japonica. NCBI lineage: Eukaryota > Viridiplantae > Streptophyta > Pinopsida > Cupressales > Cupressaceae > Cryptomeria > Cryptomeria japonica. The sequence continues at coordinate 308,788,653 of NC_081405.1, read as the reverse complement.
TCAAATGCAAGTATGTAAATTTAAGCATGTCTAATTTATTTCTTTAAATGAATATCATTGCAATGTATTAGTGATAGTTAACATGCATCATAAGTGATTAAGTGAACCATAGGCTTTCAATTTCTTAAAGTAATCTTCATTGGAAACCCTTTAGAAATATGGATAAGTCTTCCACTTGTGTAATTAACTAGTGCAATGTTATAACTTAATGCACCTTGATTATATGTTATGTTTAAAAAAAAAGTATTTCTGCTTTTATTCCTATGTTCTAGTGTGATCATTTAGGGTTTCTTGGCGAGGCATTACATTTGGTATCAAAGCCCATGTTTCAACACTGGGTACTCTGGTTTTAAATTGAGCCCATTCAACTTGACCTTTTGTTAGGTCTTACTATTTGTATTTCCCTTTTCAATATCCCTGTTGTAGATCTAAACATTTTCTCATGTGAAGTGTTAGGATTATGGATAGGAAAGCCAAAGGTGGAGGTCATGGAGGTGGCCCCAATTGAGGTAGAGGTTGGGGACATGGTCGAAGTTCAGGCCATCATAGTCTTTCACCAGAGCCTACTCATGAGAGTGTAGAGCAGGTTCACTATGTGCAACAGAGTGAGTAGCACACTATAGAGCAGATTCCCAAAAGGGAGGAGCTGAGGTAGATGTTTTAGGAATTGTTAGGAAGACTTGGCCCTACACCTCAGGCCAGATAGCCTAAGCATGCTCAAATTGGAGAGTCTTACTAGTAGAATATTGAGGACAGGGAGAAAGAGAGGTTACCAAGAGGAGAGAGGTCCCAGTGGAGTAGGATTTAGTTATTATGGGGCATATGAGAGATCTAATGAGATCTTGTCCTCCTTCCTTTGATAGATCAGGTGTCGAACTTGAGGCAGAGACTTGGTTGATTGGTCTAGATAGGTGTTTCGCCATGCATCTGTATGGCAGCAACACCAAGGCAAGATGCACCATCATGCATCTCCAGAAGTTTGCTTCTATCTGGTGGCGGTTGGAGGAGGAGAGGATCAGTTTAGAAATTAGCACCATATCTTGGGAAATTTTCTAGGAGAGATTAAGGACATGCTTTCTCTCAGCTCAGTGGAGATAGTGTCGGGCAGATGAGTTTCATGCATTACGCCAGTTCAACATGAATTTGGATTAGTATGAGCATAGGTTTTATGAGGTCAAACAATATGCTAGTATTAGGAATGACAAGGCTATTTTGGTCCAACACTTCTTGAGAGGTTTGAATGACTGCATCATTGGAGGTGTGAGAGTATTTGAGCCTGCATTAGTAAAGTTAGCCATGGTGAAAGCTAGGCTAGTAGAGCAGAATCTTGCCCGTGCTCACTGTGGTCACTCTGGATTACAGATTGGGAGTGTGCCTTACAGTGGTTGCAAAGCTAGAGGAAATCAGTCCCAAACTGTTACACCTTTTAGGAGTTTTTAGGCACCCACTAGGGGTGGGCAGCAACAACAACAAAGTTTTCAGTTGAGGCCAAAGTAGTTTTAGGGCTAGCAAGGTGGTGACTCTCAACCTAGGAAGAATAGGAATGTGCAGAGGAGTAGACAAAGTTTCCCTAGAAAGTCCTCTCAGGTTGCTTCACAGGCCCCTAGTAGGGGAAGTTTCCAACAATCCAGTGGGCCATTTGGAAGTAGAGGACCTAATAGGGGAGCTTGTTTGTCCAGTGGTCAGTATGACCACATAGCTTCTCAGTGTCCACAATTCTCTCATCAGATAGGTAGTCAGAGATGAGTAGTGTTAGAGCCTACAGTGGGGGATGCAGGTAGATCCCATAGAATTTTTATGGTGGTTGATGACCACCAAGCCGAGCACCAAGGTATAGTGATCGAGACTTCAGGTGTGTTGGGTAGTATTTCTATCTCTGTATTGTTTGACTCTAGTGCTTCTAATTCTTTCATTTCTTCCTCCATTGTGGAGTGGTGTGGGCTCGTGTCTACTAGATAGGTGGATAGGTGGCTAAAAGAGTTGGCTACTGGTTTGCATGTGGTCGTAGATTCCTTCATTCCCAATTTTGAGTTGGACCTAGGACCCTTTGTTACCATAGTTGACCTTAGATTCATTCCTTTGGGGTCTTATGGAATTGTGTTGGGGATGGATTGGTTAGCATCTCATAGTGCTCATGTAGACTCTTGTCAAAAGACAGTGGAATGATTAGATGATCATGGAAGGAAAGTATGGATCATTGGGGTTCAGAGATTGATATCCTTATGTATGATTCCTACTATGCAACTTAAGTGATGCATGCATCAAGGGTTATATATTTTTGTAGTTTCTCTTGAGGATGTGGATGAGGAAGAGAGTCAAGAAATCGCTCGATAGTCACCCTATTCTTCGAAAGTATGCCGATGTGTTTCCTATTGATATTCTTCGTATGCCTCCAGAGCGGGACATCAACTTTCGTATTTACTTGGTTCGTGGTGCGGAACCTATTTAGAGAGCACCATATAGGATGACTACTCAAAAGTTGAGTGAGTTGAAGCTACATATGGAGGACTTCATGGCCAAGGGGTTCATTCGTCCTAGTGTTTCTCCTTGGGGTGCACTAGTTATCTTTGTGAAGAAGAAGGATGGTTTTCTTTGGTTATGCATTGATTACCGAAAGTTGAATAAGGTAATCATCGGGAATTGATATCCATTTCCTCGAATGTGGCCGTTATGGTCACTATGAGTTTACTATGGTGCCATTTGGGTTGACGAATGCGCCTTCAGTTTTCATGAGTCTCATGAATGGGGTTTTCCGCACCTACCTTGATCATTTTTTCCTTGTGTTCTTGGATGACATTTTGATTTATTATAAATCTATAGAAGAGCATGAGGGCCACTTTCGACACGTATTGCAGTGCTTGAGGGAGAATGGCAAAGTGTGATTTCTTCCAATCTGAGGTGAACTATCTTGGTCATGTAATTTCAAGAGAAGGTGTATCTATGGATCCTTCTAAGATTGAAGCTATTGTAGATTTTCCAGTGCTGACCAATGTTTCTAAGGTTCAGAGGTTTATGGGTTTGGCCAGATATTACTGTCACTTTGTTAAGATTTTCTCTCAGATAGGTCTCCCAATCACTTCTCTTTAGAGGAAAGGGAAGAAGTTTGTTTGGTCAAAATAATGCAAGACATCTTTTCGTACCTTGAAGGAACTCCTCATTAGTGCTCCGATGTTGGCAAAGGAGTAGTGCTTATGCAGGATGGTCATGTGGTAGCCTATGAGTCTCACAAACTCAAGAACCACAACCTAAACTATCCAGTTCATGACTTAGAGTTGGAATTTGTAGTTCATGCTTTAGTCAAATGGCAATATTTTCTATTGGGGGGTCAGTTTGAGCTACAAAGTGATCACCGTAGTTTGCAGTACATTTTTCATTCAGCCAAACATGAATGCTCGACAATGAAGATAGTTGGAATTCCTCTATGAGTATGATTTTGAGGTTTGATATATACAGGGAAAAGAGAATGTAGTGGAAGATGCTTTGAGTTGTAGGTGACATGAGGTTGCAACATTGTTCCTTGGGGTGGATTTGAGAGAGAGAATTCTTGGGATTCTTCCTCAGGACACCTGGTATCAGGATGTTAGAGTCATGACTGAGACTGGAAGGCCATTAGAGATAGATATTATAGATATAATCTTGAGGCAGATGGTCTTCTTCGACATCTTGGATGGATCTATGTACCTCCTTTAGATGGACTTCATATTTTGATCATGAATTAGGCCCATCGTGCACCTTATTTGACACATCCTGGTGTTAAGAAGATGCATGCAGATCTTAGAAAGATATATCATTGGGCTTGTATGAAATGTGACATTGCCAATTTTGTGTCAAAGTGTTTAGAAGGGCAGCAGCTAAAGGTGGAGCACCAACAACCTACAGGGCTTTTACAGCCTAATTTGGTACTAGATTAGAAATGGGCTATCATTTGCATGGATTTCATAGTGGGGTTGCCTGTTTCTTCATGTCGTCATGATGCCATCATGGTCATTGTTAATAGATTGACCAAATTTTCTCATTTTGTTCCTATTCAATCTTCCTATATAGCAGTAGCAGTGGCATGAGTTTACATGGAAGATGTCATGAGGTTGCATGGGATTCCTAGGTGGCTGATTTTAGATAGAGAACCTATCTTTACTTCAACATTGTGGACCTCACTTTAGCATGCTTTGGGGACCCAGTTTAACTTCAGTTCACCTTATCACCCAAAGATCGATGGTAAGACCAAGCGTGTGAATCGGGTCTTCAAGGACATGCTTCGCATGTATGTTGTGGACCAACAGTCACACTCGGAGGAATATCTATACCTTGTGGATTTTTATTATAACAATGGATATCACAGCTCCATAGGTATGTCTGCCTTCCAGACATTCTATGGTTGTCCTTTCCATACTCATTTGAGGTGGGATCGGTTAGAGGACAGAGTGCATATAGGACCAGATATGCTTTGAGAGATGGAGTAGTAGGTTGAGCATATTCATGGGCATTTGGTAGATGCTCAAGATAGGTAGAAGAAGTATGTCGATGCTCATAGAGTGGATCGTCAGTTTTCTATTGGCGACCGTGTGTTCTTGAGAGTGCATCCACTGAAGAGTCCAATCTGTTATGGAAAGGGTTCTAAGTTGGTGCCTCATTTTGTTGGCCCTTTTGAGATCCTTGAGAGGATATGAGTTGTTGCCTACCATCTTGCCTTGCCATCGAGCCTATCCTGCATCCACAATGTTTTTCATGTTTCAGTTCTTAGACCTTATCATCCTAATGTGACCCATGTTCTTGATTGGAACGCTTTGCAGGTCGAGGATGTGCAGGTTTCCATGGAGCCTGTGCGTATTCTACAACATTGGGGTTTGACCCTCAAGGGTCGTACCATCAACCAGGTTAGGGTCCTATGGGACCCAAATGATGAGACATCGACTAAATGGGAGGATACAATGAATATGAGAGAGCATTATTCTTATCTATTTTAGGCTTCTAGGAGTAAGCCTTGTTTTTGGGGGGGCAGATGTAGTACCCCTTCCTCGATCTGACTTTTTAGACTCATGTTGACTTTAGTTGACTTTTTCAGTGGAAACATTATATTATGATATTTTATTTAAACTTTATGTGATGTTGTGATATGTTTTATTTGAGTTACAGTGTATGTTTTCATGTATTATTTCCTTATTGATGTTTAAATGCGGGTTGATTGGATTATTGACACAGACTGACATATTCATTTTATACGTATGATGAGTTATATACATGTTACATATTTGTTAGTGTATGGGGTGCAAGGAGATGATTTTACTTCACTCACATCGGTGAGACAAACAATGCCATGATTATCTTTCACCGTTGTATTTTATGTGGCTGTATATATATATATATATATATATATATATATATATATATATATATATATATATATATATATATATATATATATATATATATATATATATATATATATATATATATATATATGCACATGTGGTTCGTTGATGCAGGGAATTGCAAGTACAAGTACTGTGTAGGTACGGGGTATCATCTCCACTTGGCTCCATGGGACTGAGTGTACCTTACTGATCTGATGAAAATGGAGGAGATAGTCCTAAGACCTACGTTTTACCCTTGTCGTGCTCAAAGTGAGTGTCCCTGTCATTCATTAGTCTCCCTTTGTTGGTATGCAAGTCGTATGTTTATTTGAGTTATTTTAGTCAGGATCTATGTGTTGTGAATTAACTATTAAATCTTATATTTAATAAGAAAATATTAGATTCAATTAAAAAAATTGAGAAAATGATATTGTGGAGAGAATTTTTTTTTTTTAAATTCACTTTTTGGAGAATGAATTTGATTGGTTGAGAAAAATTTCAACTTAAATAGTTTTAGGTGAAATTTTATCTATTTATACCTTATCTTCAAGCAAATGAAAAAAAATAAAATTTGAAAGGTTGTTTTTGGAGAAGAAATCTTGGGAAGAAATTTTTGCATTTTTATTGAAGGAAGTTTCCAGATTATAGGTTGAGCTCTTCTCAGATTTCTTCCTGGATTGCTATTAAGGTTGGATTCTATTTTTTTTTAATATCTATGTATTGTTTAACATTTTTATTTGATTGAAGAAACCTCTGTCTGAAAAGATTTGATGTCAAAATTTGCTGAATCATTGATTTAGTGTTTGAAATAGGAAATCAGTGTGTTTTTAAATCAGTTTTAGAATTATCCCCAAATCTATTTTCTTGGTTGTGAAAAGATTTGGTTTCAAAGTAGATTTGTGAATTTTTCCTTGTGTGGAAAACCAGAAGACAAATCATATTTAAATATTTCTATTTGGGGTTATTTGCAAATATTAGTTTGATTTTATGAATTTAGAGTTTGTAATTTGTTCAATTTCACCCTTGTATGGGGTTATGTTGGCAAAATTTTGTCAATTTTGCTATTTTGGGCATGCTGGTAAAAACATTATCAGTTCTGATTTTTTTTCAGAACTGTAAGTTTGTTTCTTTGTTTTAAAACAAAATATTAATTATTATATTCTGAGAAAAATTATTCTTTGAATTTTTTTTCCATTTCTAGGTCTCTGTTTTCAGAAAGGGAATTTTGTTTAAAAAAAAAAATTAATTGGTTGGAGGGGGGGGGGGGGGGGGCACTATGTGGTAGACCAACCACCACACACCCCATGGGAGGGGAGCCCATGGCTTCCCCTTCCCAAGGGGTAGGCGTTGTGGCTGGACAACCACAACGTGGTCATCCACCACAACCAAAGTTGTGTCGGGGGACCATGTGATGGCCCCCAAACCACTGCCTCCCCTTCTTTGGGGCTCACGTGGCCACAGGACCACGTGGTGCTGGGGTTTAATAAGTTTTAATTTTAATTTTTTTAATTTAATTTATTTTATTTTATTTTTTTATTTTTATTTTTAAAAAGTTTTAAATTTTAATTTATTAAAATATATATGTATATGGAAGTATATATATTGATTAAAAAAAAATTAGAACGGAAATTTTAATTTGAAAGTATAGAAATTGATTATTTTATTTTGGAGAAAAATATTAATGTACATTAACAAATAAATGAGTTTATTTATATTTTTATATGTATAAGTATATATGTATAATTATATAGATATATATTTTCTTATTTCAGTTATTACGAAATGGTAATTGTAGTATTTTGTATGTAATTTTATAAAATAGAGGAATTAGAAAAACTCGGTCAACTAGTACCTTAACGAAATGGAAAAATTATTATCAATTTAGATTAGCAAAGATGTAAGTTTATTTACTGTATTCGCTTTTATTTTGAAACTACAAGTCCCTTGTCAAATGTATTAGATTTTTGTCACATGGTTGACTTCATGGTTGTTTTTGTTCTTGTCAAGGATTTGTCAGTTAGGTAACCTCATGTGAGGGCTTGTTTGGCCAAGTGGTTTTCTGTCGTTTTGAACTCCATGTCCAATTTCATGTTATACCTTGGTTTTGGGAGTTTGTGTGTTTTATTTTGGTTAAGTGTCATATCAAAGAGTGGCTTTCGATTAGGGGGCGCACCCATAGTAGTTAGTAGGGTAACCCATCAAAAGTTTTCTTAAGTAAGTGATAAATTAATAATATTCAGGGGGCTTGGTAGATGAAACACTATATAAGATAATTATGCCTCGCTCATGGTTGAGTGCTAGTACAGACTCAAGATGTAGCGAGAAGGCCTGGAATGACAAACCAACAACCTTTTCCTGATGAAAGGATTGTTTGGGTCCACATGAGACATGGATGGGGCTGGGGGTTTGGAAGAGGTTACTAGGATAACCCATGATGGGGGTCAGGACCTATGGAGGCCTGCCAGGATAACCATCCCAAGCTATGTGATGACACTCTTCCCTTATGGTCGCTAGTGTTTAGTCTTGTTGATTTCACTTATTTTGATGTGGAGTGATGTTCTGCGAGTGTACTACCTATGATTTGATCTAATGTTCTGTGAAATTTTATATTCTTTTCTTTGTTTTCTACTGGGTTTTAGTGCTATCTCCTAGCACGGAAAGGGTGGTTCTTTTGAGCCACGTGGTCAGGTGGTAGTGCCCCTTTCCATTGGTATCATGTTCGCTTCCTCCCTACAAGGGTTGTCTTTGCAGGTGTTCTAGTTGCTCTTTGGTCTTGATCATCCTCTTGTTCCAGTTGGATTCCTTTGTACTCCTTGGATTCATTATTGTAGCTATTTGAACCTTATGAGTTCAGTTGTATTATTTATACTATTATGCCTTTTTGTCATGTTGTAACCTATGTAATTCATTATATGATATTTATTTAATTCAAATGTTATCATGTAATTTAAATGCAATGTATGTGAGATATTATAAGTTGTTGAATTGTGTAATGATAATGATGAGGTTATTGAATGATTTATTGTAGTAAACTAGATGTATATAATCAGTAGTATGTGATGAAATCAAATGCAAGTATGTAATTTTAAGCATGTCTCATTTAGTTCCTTAAATGAATATCATTCCAATGTATTAGGGATAGTTAATATGCATCATAAGTGGTTAAGTAAACCATAGGCTTTCAGTTTCTTTTTAAAGTAATCTTTGTTGCAAACCCTTTTAGGAATATGGATAAGTCGTCCGCTTGTGTAATTAACCAGTATAATTTTATAACTTAATGCACCTTGATTATATGTTATGTTTAAAAAAAAAGTTTATTTTCACTTTTATTCCTATGTTTTAGTGTGATCCTTTAGGGTTTCTTGGTGGGGCATTACATATACACATATATGTATACATATATACATATATATACATATATATGTATACATATATACACAGATATATATGTATATATGTGTATATATATGTGTATATATGTATGTGTATATATATACATATAAATATACATATACATATATATGTATATGTATGTATATGTATATATATATGTATATTTATATGTATATACATACATATGTGTGTATATATGTGTATACATATACATACACATATATATATACATATACATATATGCTTATACATATATATATATATGTATATACATATAGATATACATATACATATATACATATACATATACATATACATATACATATACATATACATATATATACATATATATATATATATCATATACATATATATACATGTATAATGTTGGCAAATGCACACTCCAATGAGAAATTGTAGGTGATTGAAGGTATTGTCATTGATGGCAACCTTGCAATCCTATGATACTAGCAGGCACTGGCACCGACAGACTCAACACCGGCACCGACAGACTCAACACTGGCATACAGATCACAGACACCAAAAGGAAGATTACCGGCACCCTGGCCGATAGGAATTTTGTTTAAATGTATTTTGTCTTTAATTGTAAAATCTTTTGTAAGATGACTTGGCGGATTGTAATATGACTCATATATGTATGATATCATTGTAGATCATTTAAAAAGTACCAGATGAAAAGGATTAATGCAGACCTAATATGCGAATTGTAAGGCAGATATTGGATAAGGGTGTATGTATTATGTATGTAGCAGAGCTTAAACCGGTACTGAATCTAGCATCGTAGATGCTGATCTAAAGTAGCACAAGACATTGGATTTGTATAATCCATTTTGTAAGTCAGTGTCACTTCTTTTTGTAATTGAGTAGTGAGCTCTAGGCACTTGACCTTCCTGCATGTACAGGCCCCTATTGTAAGAAGTAATATTCTCTTATTGGCCAGTAAGCAAATACTATAGGTCACAAATCCCACCGAGGTTTTTCCCACATCGGGTTTCATCATTAAAAATACTATGTTATGGTGTGTCTCTTATGTTGTGGTTATTGCTCTTATTTACTGCATTATTTTTGGTTTATCAGTACACAATTTTGATATGCTTTTCATGCTATAAGTTAAGAAAATTATTTTACCGATCAGGTACTGATTCACCCCCCCCCCCCCCCCCCCCCCCCTCTCAGTATATTTGGGAATCGTAACAATTGGTCCTCTATTTTCAAAAGCCTAATAGCTTGAGGAAGTTCTTGACTCTGGTAGAGATGGAAAACTTGAGAAAGCAATTGGAAATAGATCTTTCAGACTATGATGCAAAAAAAGTGAAGAATATCAAACTTGAAGATGATCTGAAGGCTGCACAAGATATTATTCAAGGACTTCAAGAAAATTTCACTATAGCAAGGAATAAGAGAAGAGAACTTTGTGAAAAGATGCAAAATGATGAAGATGAAAAAGAAACTCTTAATGATCTGGTAAACAAACTGAGACAAGAAAACAGTACAATGAAGAATGAGATGCAAGATATGACTATGAGATTTTGTAAAGAAACTGAAAATCGAAAGAAGAATGAAGAGGACTTGGTTAGACGACTGAATGATGCTAGAAATGAAAACACAAGACTTAGTCATGAAAATGATATGTTAAAGACAGATTTGATGCATACACAAAATGACAGAACTGACCTCATGAAAAAGAAAGGAATCTTGGAGAATGAACTAACTGCTGCAAATCAACACAAAGAAAAATTCAAGAAAAGTTCTGAAGAACTTGATGACATACTGAAGAGTCAGAAACCAAATGGTGATGCCAATGGCCTTGGATTTGAAGTTGGTGAAATCTCCAGTACTGCAAACAATCATAATCATAGTAAACCGATAAGACAACCTAATGCTTACAAATTTAATGGAAAATGCTTTAACTTTAACAAGTATGGTCATAGAGCAAATCAGTGTAGATATAGAAATTATTAGAACACTAATAGACCCACCAGTCAATGTTCTAAATGCAACAAAGTTGGTCATAATTCAGAAAATTGCAAAATGAATGTAAGATGTTATGTTTGTGGAAGATTTGGACATCTATCTAATCAATGCAAAACACAAACTAACATAGGATATGGGAAAGCTATTCAGAAAAACAATGTGACTTGTTATGCTTATAACAAGAATGGACATATTGCTAAATTTTGTAGAAGCAAGACACCACCAGCAAATAACAAAGAACCTAGCTTGAAAGCTAAAGAAAAATTTGAGGAGGTAAAGCAAGAATTCTCAAAACAATGGATCAGAAAGTCAGATCAAAATATTGATGGGAATACTCCTCCACCAGCAGAATAGAGTAACACTCCACCGGCAGGAGACTCTTCATCTAACTAAAGGAAAATCCTTTGGGGGTTTAGCAACAAACTGAAAAACATGCTAATATACCCTCGGTTGATGGTGAGAAGTTGAATTACTTCTTTACTGACAGATGAGTTAAGTGTGACTTAACCAGCAAGAATTAAATGTGGTAGTTGGAGAAAATAACATTACAAAGTAAGTGTTTTGGCTCTTTTTCATTCACCAAGCATTCAAATCTTTGAGAGCACAAAAATTCCCGAGCGAAGGCATCCTTAGCGAAAAAGTGAAGCAGTTCATCCAAGCACTCATCCTTAAGGCAGATTGAGGTATTTATAACTATGGCTTCCTCATCCACTCCTGAATTTATTGCAAACCCTACTGTGATTGAGGTTATCAAATGCCCTAGACCCGTATTCAAACTTGTTCCCGAAATAGTGAAGAAAGATGATACCCTAGGTGCATTTTATCAAATTCCTAAAGGAGTAGTTTATGTAGAGGATCCTAGGATATACATACATTGTCATATAGAGGAATTAGGAGATGATGAAATCAAGAATATGTATAGGACTATTTTATGTGATGAATCTGGAAATATCAAACCGAAACATAAGATAGTGGAAACCCTAGTTTTTACTGAAATCCTTAGTGTCCCGGATTTTCCCAAGGATGTTATAAGGATTGTGCTAAGAAGAGTTCATGGTGAATTCTTTTTGTTGGATTCAATTCATAAGATAACCAAAGAAGTGGTTAAGGAAGTAACAGGGTTACCTTCCACTGGTAGCAGGCCTGATAGAACTAAAAAGGTCTCCAATGACACAGTAATGGACCTAACCGGTGCAACATTTGACAAGAGATCACTTAGAGTCAATGATTTGAAGGACATAAATGTCAAATTTGTCAGTATGATTTTAGGCTACAAGGCTACACATGCAAATAGGTTAAACTCAGTATCTAGCCTATGTATTAAAAGTGCATATGACATGGTTAATGATAATGCTAGAATATATGTGTGTGAATGGCTTGAAGATGAATTAATAGACAATCTGAAAAAGATCAAAGGAGATAAGAAAGGAACTTTTAGATTTGGAAATTTGCTTGTATGTTTAATGCTATACATTACTAAGCAAGTACCCAGTATTGGTAGGAGAGATTTTGTCTTTGATATATCGGTAGGAAAGCAACTATTGGATATATTAAACAACATGGGAGAAAACAAAGAGGAAAACATAAATGAACATTTTCAAGCACTAAAGGCTCGAATGAAGACAAGAATTAGGCTATCTCAGGCAATTGTGGATAAATATCAAAAGGAAATATGTTTTGTAATCAAGAAAGGTGAAATCTGAATGGAGGCAGTTGTCCCTAGGACAATCTGGGTAACTGAAATGAGATACAAAACAGATGATAACATCATTGAAACTTATGAAAAATCCCTCCTTGAAGCACAAAAGGAACCCTCTGAGAAAGTTTTTGGAAATGCAGAAACAATTGGAAGTGGTATTCAATCACAAAAAAGAGTTAAGAAAGTTGAGCAAATAGTGAGGAAGGGAACTAGACAAGCTAAAGTAATAAAGGAAGATGTATTAAAGCAAACTGGTATCAAGGAAAGTGATTTGGAAGGACTTCAACCAGAAACTCATCTTTCACCGATTGTAACTTCTTCTGAGAGTGATATACTAGCAGTATTCAAAAGGGTAGAAAGGAAAAGAAAACCCCCACTGGTACCCTCACCCACCTAGGAGAACAAGGCAAAAGCAACAGGCAGTGAGGCCTCCAATTAAGAAATTAACTCCAAAGAAGAAGAAGGTAAAACAAGACATTTCTCCATTGGATAAACTCCTTAGTGAAATAACAAAGGATGGAAAGTTGAAAAACATTAACAAACTATATAACACACTTTCCACTGATGACAAAGAAAGCATAGAAAATAGTGTAATTTTACACTTGGATATTTACAAGAAATTTTTTATGGAAATTGTTGATGAAATACCCATTGATCTCTATAGAAGACTTGAAGCTAGAAGGGTAGCTATTGTTGAGCTGGATAAGAAAATAAAAATTGAGAAATTACTTGCAGTTCACCCAGTGAACTCACCTGAAGAGATTGATCAATTAATCAGTGAGGTCAACCAGATAGTATTTTCAACTGGTTACCGACATGTAGCACTGATGGCAGGAAGAATGAATAAAATTTTAGAAGAGACTGCAGACCAATGGGACATATTCTTTATTGAAAAGGAGAAACAGGAAGAAATCAAAAGACCCAAGACTATCAGAGTATATCAAAAGGACTAGATAAGGAGAAAGGTAAGGAAGGTGGACCTCTGAACCTAAAAATAACTGATAACTTACCCCCGCCTCTTTTTGATACTCCACCAGTAGAATCAGTTGACACACAACCAGCTACAAAGAGTATGAAGACTCCTCAAGAGGATACAAATCCTGAGTCTGAATTTTTGTATACCGTGAATATAGATACACAAGAGGTAAACATTGTGGTAGACAAAGAGACCACTGAGAACAAGAAGAAAGATGTGGCTACTGAGCTACTGGCTCCAGATGTTGAGTTTGGAGTCAGTGAGACTACAAATATAAGCAATGAAAAACCTATAGATATAGGGAAACCGATAGAGGATACCACTAAGAAACAATCTGAAGCACTGGTAAATGAAACTGAAAAACAATCAGATATAAATACAGAGAAACCAGAAGTGCATACAGAGACTACATCTAAGAAACCAGTAGTTGAGAGGTCAGAGAAATCCTCTGAGGCCCTAGAACAGAAATAGGAACACCAACAGATTGAGAAATAGGTTGAGAAATAAGCTGAGATTCAAATAGAGATAGTGCCATCGAAAACAGGTGAAAAGCCTAAACCTTTGCTAGTAGAAATGCAAACACAAACTTACTTACCAGAGGTCGAGACAAGAAAATTTACTACTACAACGAATAGCACGGAAATTGTGAAGATAGTTGGGCAGACATCTGGTACTTCAATAACAGAATTCAGACCAATGAATGTGACAGAGGTATTATTGGATTCTATTAAGAAAATCACTAAGTGTAATGCACAAGCCTATAAGGCTATTGATGACACAATTCTTATTCTTAAATTGATAGCACCCAAGTGCATTGTAAGAAATAAAGATTATTTAGGCCAACTAGACACATTGTCTAAATACATCACCAGTAACATTTTGACAATTGATTAGATAAATGAGGACACATTCAGAGAGAGAATGATTAAGGAGAAAGACAAATTCTTTGAGGAATTAGTGAAGAAGAATAAGGAGAAAAGAGAAACCTTATTACCAGCACTAGGAGAAACAATTTTGGACTTCAAGAAACTGTACAGAGACACCTGCAAAACTAATATTTTGATAGAGAACATAGATTCGGAGATGAACAAAGCTCAAGAAGGTATTAACAATATTGCTAACAATTTAATAGGATCATCAGATTCATTTTTGGAAATTGATAAGAACATTGCAGATCTTGAAGAGAAAATTGAGAAGCTGGAAAAAGACAAAGAGAAGATAAAGGATAAGGCAAAGAACCTAAAATGCAAATTGGGTCCTAAACTATTACCTCATTCCTTTGAGAAAAGAAATTTTTGAGGCTCTAGTTCTTGGACTTAAGACAACGGAAGAGAAAATGCACATACTAATTGGTACAGTTCAGAGAACAGAAGCAACATTAAAGGATAGTAAAAGATTCAGCGACAGTTAGAACTTGGTATTAGTAGATCTTTTCTAGATTGTAACCCCCCGATTACAAGGATCTAGGTAGGAATCTCACTCCACTGCCAGTGAATGACAACTTTTGTCATTGATGTAAAAGGGGGAGTAGTGGAAATGAGAAAAATGATCATCTCAGGGGGAGCATACATTTTTGACAACACAGCTTTTGTAAGACATTTTGGTAGATTCTTTTTGGACAACATTTTTGGACACTTTTTGATTTTTCTCGTGAGTGTTGTCATCAATGCCAAAGGGGGAGATTGTTGGCAAATGCACACTCCAACGAAAAATTGTAGGTGATTGAAGGTATTGTCATTGATGGAAACCTTGCAATCCTATGATACCGGCAAGCACCAACACTGACAGACTCAACACCGACATACAGATCACCGGCACCAAAAGGAAGATTACTGGCACCCTGGCCAACAGGAATTTTCTTTAAATGTAATTTTTATTTAATTATAAAATATTTTGTAAGCTAAATTGACAGATTGTAATATGACTCATATATGTATGAGATCATTGTAGATCATTTAAAAAGAAGCAGATGAAAGGATTAATGTAGACCTAATATGCAAATTGTAAGGTAGATATTGGATAAGGGTTTATGTATGTAGCAGAGCTTAAACCTATACTGAATCTAGCATAGTAGATGCTGATCTGAAGCAGTACAAGACATTGGATTTGTATAATCCATTTTGTAAGTCAGTGTGACTTATTTTTGTAATTGAGCAGTGAGCTCTATGCACTTGGCCTTCCTGCATGTGCAGGCTCCTATTGTAAGTAGTAATATTCTCTTATTGACTAGTAAGAAAATATTGTGGGTGAAAAATCCCACCAAGGTTTTTCCCACACCGAGTTTCCTCGTTAAAAATATTGTGTTATGGTGTGTCTCTTATGTTGTGGTTATTGCTCTTATTTATTGCATTATTTTTGGTTTACCGGTACACAATTTTGATATGCTTTTCATGCTATAAGTTAAGAAAAGTATTTTACCGGTCAGATACTAATTCACCGCCCCCTCTGAGTATCTTTGGGAATCCTAACATATAAATGCATACGTATATATATACATATATATATATATATATATATAAATACACATATATACACATAAATACACACACACACACACACACATATATATGTATGTGTATGTATATGTATATGTATATGTATGTATATGTATATGTATATATATACATATATACATATATACACACACACACATACACACACACACACACATATATATATATAAATACACATATATACACATAAATACACACACACATATTTGTATATATTGACAAATATACAAATCTGTATACATATACATATACATATATGTGTATATGTATATATGTATGTATACACATATACACATACATGTATATATCTATATGTATGTATGTGTATATATATACATGCATGTATATATATCTATATGTATGTGTATATATATATGTATATATTTGTATGTGTATGTGTATATGTATGTGTATGTGTATGTGTATGTGTATGTGTGTGTGTGTGTGTGTGTGTGTGAGTGAGAGAGAGAGAGAGAGAGAGAAGACTTAAGGGGGGAGAGAGAGAGGTCCTAAAAATATATAAGAGAGAGGGAGAGAGATTGTAAAAAGACTTCAGGGGAGGGAGAAAGAGAGATACAAAGAGTGAGTGAGAGAGAGTAAAGTTAAATTAAAACATGATTATTTTTAATGCACCAATTCTAATTATAATTTTCTAATCTAGAGAGGGGTCCTAAATAGATTTTAGGGGAGTGAGAGAGAGAGAGAGAGAGAGAGAGAGAGAGAGAGAGAGAGAGAGAGAGAGAGAGAGAGAGAGAGAGAGAGAGAGAGAGAGAGAGAGAGAGAGATTCCTATGAAGAATTAAGGGGTGAGAGGGGTCCTAAAAAGAAAGAAGAGAGAGCGAGGTTCTAAAAAGACTGAAAGGGAGAGAGAGAGAGAGAGAGAGAGAGAGAGAGAGAGAGAGAGAGAGAGAGAGAGAGAGAGAGAGAGAAAGACAGAGAAAGAGACAGAGACATAGATATAAGATAAATTAAAACAAGATTATTTTTAATGCACCAAAATTCCAATTAGAATTCACTAATCTAGAGAGAGGAGAGAGGATGTAGTATCCTTTTGTTTAGGTGAGGAATATTGTGTTCTATATTTTTGTGGCATTGGCTTTGCTTGCTTCTGCTTCTTCTTGGAACCTTTCTCATGATTAGCCATCAAAGAATGTGACTTGAGAATACCCATTGTGTTCAACCTTGCTTGTCCAAGAATTAACATCTTCATGAATAAATCAAAGGATAATGTAGTATAGGCACTCCCCATTATCAATTTATGAGTGTAGAAACTAGAAGCAATAACAACATACCTAGAAGGAAGCTTGTCCAATAAATTGAAGACCAATTGTGCATCCTTCTTATCAATGTGACAAACCTTTAGTTGTGCTCTTAGATAATCTTCCTTAGTTTTTGAATAAGGGAAAACAAGTTTTGATGGGCCCCTGAAACCCATTAAAAACAAAAGATTATAAGATATCCATTAAAGCACTACAGAAAGAAAAAGACAACAAACAAGAAAAGGACAACAGACCAGCAAAAAAAGGCCAACAACCGAGAGACGAAAAAAAAACAAGGCTGATAGAGAAAGAGCCCAGGCTAGGTAAAGTTTTGGAGCATCTCGACAGCTTCTAGCTCGAGTTGCTCCATATTATCAACCGTCCGCTTGATATCATCAATTTCCCTGCTTTGGATTTGCTTTTTTCTTGTGCTTGCATGGGTTCTTCTTCCATGACCGGTCTCCATATCTTCATGGGTGTCTTCCTTTACTTTATTGATGTCAGCAGAGGCCTTATCCCCATGGTCATTATCAATCTTGTTGATAAGAACCTTCATACTAGCAGAGACTTCCTTTAAGATCTTATGACTTTCCTCCCTAATCTTCTTAGCATATTCTCAACCCCTTCCAGCCTTTTTTCAGTATCCCCAACTCTATTCTCTAGGATTTGGAATCTATTACATTGAGAAATAATAATCTCCTCAGCATTAATGATTTCTTTTGTAAGTTCACTTAAACAATCAGGGAGGGAGCTAAATTTACCACTCCCAATAGCTTCTAAAGTCTCAATTTTGCTGGCTTCTTGGGCTTGCTTGGCTTTTATGCCTGTAGTTTCCTTTTGAACCTAAAGGAAAACTTTGTTGAAGATTTTTGTGCCATTTTTCATGCAAAGGTTAATATCTAGATGAGAGCTTTCCTAGGCCTTGTCTCCCACAAGATCCAAATTCACCTCAAGACCCACCTCCCTGACATCAGAACTCTGATCTTTTTTCATGGCAATGTCCTCCCTAGCCAAACCCTTATCCTTAGAACCTATTGTGAAAGGTGACCGATTCTGCTTCTAGCTCGAGAGGATTTGGACCTCCTTGATGTCAATCTTTGTGTTGTCATCGGTCACATCTTCCTCCTCATAGTGGCTTTCTTCATCCTCCCCCTTATGCTTCCTTTTGACCAACCCTTTGATCTATAGCTTTTGCCTTGTTTTTCTTCTTCTCTTTCTTGACCCAATGATTTGGGGGTCGTCCTCTGCCTCAGCTTCTATGTCATATCCTTCACCATCATCATCATCTAAGTTGTCAAATTCCTCTTCTGACTCAGAAACCTCTACAATGTTTAGATGGATGGTGGTATTCTTGATGTGATTATAAAAAATCACCATCAGAGCCTCATGCATAGAAGGATTGGTTTTGGGGTTGGAAATAACATCCTTTATTCTAGCATTTAGAGCACAAAACAAATAATATGGAATGGAAATTTTCTCTTTATACCAAAAATGGTTAAGAATAACAAAATGATAGTTGTAAACCCTAGTAAATCTCACATTTAAAGTGATAATTCCATAATAGCAAGAAAAACCCATCGCAAAATTAACTTACTTACCTTCGATGAGTAGTAGGTATGGCTTCCCTTCACCAATCTAGCTTTCTCCTCCTCATCCTTAGGAAATTTCTTCACTGCAGCATCTGAAAGCTTCCTATCCCTATAGAACTTGATGTCATCCATCAAAAGACATGTACCATCAGTGATCATGGTTTCATTAACCTTGACCTTCCTGCTACCAATGGTCAATGTGCCTTTATTCCAACCCTTTTTGAAAATTATTGTAATTTCTAGTATTTCTCTTGCATTCTCTCCATAAAATTAGTCATCTTGGCTTCTTGCAGCATAGCCTAGACCTAAGGACGGTCCCTACATTTACCAATAGTGGTTGCCTTTGTTCTCTTGTGATTACTTCTGATTTTGTGATCGATATGTGTCAACTATGAATTCCTGTAAATACCTCTCTTCGCTATGGACTTTCTAATTAACAGGGGAGAAGCCACTAGAATACAATGAAAATTTCAAATTATTCCACTCAATAAGGGAAAAAGCACCCATAAAGCATGTGAGGTGATCTAGTAATTATTAATGTACCTCCTTCTTAGCTGCATACAAAACCAACTCCTGTTGTCATGACCTCCCCTATCATCTTGGGAAATGATTTCAAATTCGACCTTACTTACCATGATATCTTTCATAAATTAAGATGTCATGTGCCACATGAGGGAGCTCCTCCTCACTATTCCAAATCTTGATTTTCTCGCTCTGTACTGCCTCATTGGCGGCCCAGTCAGCACACATGTTGTCCTCTTTGTAGTCATGAGAAATTTACCACTTATCTAATCCCTCAAGCAAGTCCTTGGAAGAATCAATGATATTTTTAATTGTCAATGAAGGTTGGTGTTTACCAAGGAGGCAATTGATAATGTTTTTAGAATCTCCCTCCAACCATAAAACTTTGGCACCCAGATTATATGCTAATTTGATAGTTTGGAGGGCACACATAGCTTCAGCCAGATGATAGTATGAATCCCCAAGGGAAAGGCCACCGCCCCAATACAAAATCCAGCACCATTCTGGATAACTCCACCACAACGAGCTAGCTATGGGTTACCTTTAGCAGCCCAATCAAAGTTATCCTTAAACCAAGTATTAGGGAGAAAAGACCAACTGCAAATACTTCTTTTGATTTGGCTGATGTTGGTGTCTATGTAGGTTGGTATGTTCCATCTCTTGAGAACATCAAAGTCCTCTTTACTATTGCAGTAATGCTCTCCCCTAGCCATCACATTCTCAAGACAATTATATTTTATCTTGGCCCACACCACCTCAGAGGGGTTAATATCATTCCCAAAGATTATGTTATTCCTCTCTTTCCATATACTCTAGAGGATATGTGGAAAGGAAAACTTCCATAATTTTCTTATGGTTGGATTATTAGTAATACAATGCCAACTCCTGAAACAGTCTTGAATCTCCTCTGGAAAAACCCAATTCAAACCCCAATGTTGAAAAAAAATAGCCCAGATAGGTTGAACATAAGGACAATGTATAAAAATGTGGTTCACAGATTCCTCATCATTGAGACAAAGATAACATCTGTTGGGGATGCAGAAACCCCTCTTTCCCAAGTTGTCAGTGGTAAGTATCTTATTTTGCAAAAGAATCCATAAAAAGATATTAATTTTAGGAGTCAAACCTGGATAACAGGCTTTAGCCCAACAAGGGCTAGGGTCTTGAGTCTGAGCCAACATAAGGACAACAGACGACACAAAATAAATCCCTAAAGAGGTACCACTCCACACCATGTGGTCTTCACTTTTGGTTTTTAAAATTGCATGGTTGATCATTAAGTTTACCTGCTTTAGGTTGGGTTCAATAGAGTTGAGGTCCACCCACCTTTGATCTCTCCAGTAATCAGCAACTCTCTTCTTCTCCTTGACCCCAGACCAAAGGAAGGATTTTTAAATTTTCTCAATAGCATTTGCAAATTTTCCAGGAATTTTGAAGAGGACTAAAAACTAAATAGGAAGGCTCTGGAGAGAAGATTTTAAAAGCTAGATTTTTCCAGCTTGACTAAGAAGGGGACCTTTCCAACTAGTCAGCTTCCTACTGAATCTGTCAACAAGACTATTCGAGAACAACTCTGAAGGTTTCGTGGCCAAAGGAAGACCCGGGTCAATAGAAGGGGGATTTCCAATTGGCACCCAAGGATCTGGGCCATCCTAATTTGTCTATCCTCTTGGGTGTTGAAGAAGAAAACCAAACTTTTCTCCCAATTAATCATTTGACCTGAGGTTGAACTATAAGTATTGAGGAGGCTCTTCATGGTGGATGCTTCTTTGACCGATTAAGTACCCATTAGTTACATAGTCTTAGAGTGTATCAAAATCCATGGGATCCTACATTGTGTGTTCATTGCCAAGCTTATAGCCCCTAATCTCATCAATTTGATGATACAAATTACAAAACTTTTCCCAAGCATCTTTGATTGTCTTACACGTATAAATGTGAAAGATAACATCATTTGATACATACTTATAAGATGTCACAAGAGCCATAGTATCCTTAGTCAGCTATTCCATTTGAACATTTGGATTATCTTTAAGATTTGGTGGTGATTCAACAGTTCCATCAATGTAATGAGTTAGTCCCTTTTCCATTATTTTACTCCATGCTTTAATTTTCCATGATGCATAGATATGTGGTGTTAGAAGGTGAAATTTAGGAAAAACCATAATTGAAAATTAAAGAGAACAAGAGATAAAGAGAGGAAAATCACACAACACACCCCCCAATTCACTCAATCAAAGATCCCTCTCCCCCTCCCCAGAAAAACAATGATATGACTCTTTATACTTGGTGTGTGTACAAGATGACACTTGAAAACCAAGTGAAAGTGGACTTTTGATTTCAATGTTTACAACTTCCTAAAGTAGGCTATAAAAGACTTAAATTATTGATGCAAAAGACTTGAATTTTATCTAAGCATTACATATGGAAAGATAGGCCAAAAAATGACCAAATGCTAAAAGTACAATTTCTAAACATAATCACTATAAAATGGTAACATAAAATTTAAGTGGACAAAAAAATATGTACTTTAAGAGTTCATATTAGCCTGAAAGTAGCCTCTAGAATTATAAAAAATGGGGATTACTCAGCTACAGATGTGCAAAAATGAATTTTATAAATAATTGTCCATCAAAATGAAAAACCACCTGCACCACTAGAAAAAGCTTATGGATTTATTCCTCAAATGGTTTTAGGCTAACATTGGTAGCAAGCTCACCATTACTAACCTTTTTCATTGTAAGCAGAAGCCAAATGAGAGAGTTACATATTTTATTTCTCAGTATCAATATATTTCTACTAGGATCTCCTTTGCCCTACTAGATAGAGACTTGCAAAGGATGTTCATTAGAAATCTACAATCACCATTGAGGGAGAAGTTATCTCTTAATCATTATCAAAACTTTGCTAATCCATGTTCCACATTCACTGATTACCAGCATATGATGACTAGGTTTAGAGAATATTCTTTGAACCCTCGCACTCGTACTTTTGCAGGCATTTCCATGGAAGGGTCAAGAAAGAACAAAGTTATGACTGATGTCGTAGCTACTCCTCTGATAACTGACACACAGGAATCATAAAACAATAGGGTCTTCACCCAGTTGAACAAATCTTATTTGAGAATAATACAAATATTGTTAAAAGACAACCCCATAACCCTTTCAATGATTAGACCATTACCTAACAATAGACCATACCCTCATTGGTATGATGGTTCAAAATTTTGTCAATATCACCATGTGTTTGGTAACGACACTGAGTGTTGCTATCATCTTAGACACCTAGTCAAGACCTCATCAACAATGGAGATATAAAGGTCAGTGATAGAAAGCATAAATCTAACAACTATATTGACAAAACAAATAGTGAGGTACAAATCTACATAGATCCTTTCCCACGATATTTGTCCAATTTTATCTTTGCTTCAAATTCAGTACTAGATGATGGCCGATATTTTAGCATGGTTACTATCACTTTGATCTCGCCTTGTATCTAGAAGATGATAGTCTCTAACATATCATTCACCCTTCTAGATGCCCCATACTATGGAGATCTACTCCTTTGTACATCCCTACAAAGCTCAATAGTCAAATTGTTATGGGTGTTATGGTTGACCCTTCATACAAAGTCGATGTTATCATGAAGGAGACTTTATTTTTAAATGGATGGCATAGGTCGAGACATGATGAGTGAAATTCTACTTTAAGAAGGCATAATGGGCCATCTCTTTCTCCTTTGGGCAGTATCACCTTGACAGTCTTGGTGGGAGCCAAGTCTATGTCATCTACATTTGTTATCATCCCTAAATCAAACCCTTTTCTGGTTAAACTAGGTATTCCCTTGTTTATTTCTATGGATGTGTTCCCTTGAATTATTCATAAGTGCTTAAATTTTACTCATGAGTTTTTGGTGCATGTCATCCAGGATACTAGATATTGACCCTTGGTATCCCATGGAGATTTTCCACTAGATCATATTTGGCCTGCTATGGTTTGGGTCATGCTTCGTCATGGTGACTTGATGTATCAAGTATACTATTAGTGCAAGATGGGGGAGTTAGCTCCTAACTCTATGCATCCTAACTATTCATTTCCTCTTCCTACATTGACCTCTACTCTGTCTATTCCTATGTTGGAGTGGGTAGTACTGTAACTCTTCCACTAGGAATTCAAAGTGAAAATTAGATTCTTGTAACTCTGGTATAGATGTCAAGGTGGCCACAACATCTTCTACTTTGTTTGCGGATCTGGGAATCTATTGGAATGATACAAAAGTAAAATATTTCTTGAGATCATCCACCATTCTCTTATAAGGCATCAGTTTCTCATCTTGAGTCTAATATGTATCATTGATTTGGTTGATAATTAGCTGAGAATCTCCATAGATGTGTAATTCCAAAACCTTCCATTCAATATCCAGATTGATTCCGTTTACCAAAGCTTCATACTCTGCAATTTTGTTTGTGCAAGGGAAGAAAATATTGTAAGCCTTTGGGATTGAATATTTTTGAGGAGTAATAAAAATTATTTCAGCACCAGAACCATGTTGAGTGAAAGACCCATCAAAGAACATCTTCCATGATTGTTGAGTAGGGTGCATGATAGATTTATCTAGAAATTATAAATGAAAAGGTTGAGTGTCTTCAAGTGGAGCATCAACAAGTTGATCTTCAATTACCTATCCTTTGATGGCTTTGTGTTCTACATATTCAATATCAAACTCTGTAAGAACCATGACCCACTTAGCCAATCTTTCGGTAAGTGTTGCTTTGTTGAGAAGATATTTGAGTGGATTAATCTTAGCCACTAGCTTGATGGAATGTGCTAACATGTAGTGTCTCAATTTTTGTGATGAAAAGACTAATGCCAAACATTATTTTTCTCTTATAGTATAGTTCATTTCATAAGACACCAATGTTCTGCTGATATAATATATAGCTCTTTTTGTTTTATTTTCATCCTATTTTGCCAGAAGTGCCTCTAATGATGAATCAATAGATGATATGCATAGAATAAATGGTTTTGCTTGAATTGGTGGTTCAGTATTGGTGCATTAGATAGGTATTCTTTGATTTGCTGAAGGTGTTGTTGACATTCTTAATCCCAGTTGTATGTTACTCCTTTCCTTAATACTTTTGTGAAGGGTTGAGCTTTATATGCTAGCTGAGAAATAAAGCGTTTGATTGACTGGAGACATCCTTGTAAACTTATAATTTGACTAATATTATTTGGAGGTGACATTTCCATTATAGCTTGGACCTTCTGAGGATCAACCTCAAATCCTTTCTTTGAAATATTTTAACCAAGTAATTTCCTTGATGTCACTCTGAATGCACACTTTTTAGGATTTAGCCTGAGCTTAAATTTTTCCATTCTATCTAGTATGAGGCCTAGCTCTTGAATATGTGTGGATCTCTTCATGGTTTTTACTCAAGTGTCATCAACATAATCTTTGATGTGTTTATGCATCATATCATGAAAGATGGTAGTTACTACTTTTTGGTAAGTTGCTCCTGCATTCTTTAGCCCAAATGATAGACATTCTAGCAAAAGGTTCCCCATGCAAAGGTGAAAGTTGTCTTTTCTTGATCTCCAGGAGCTATTTTGATCTAATTATAACTGGAGAATCCATCTATTAATGAGTACATCTCATATCCAGCAGTCATATCCACTATCATATCAATGTTAGGCAATAGAAAATTGTCTTTCGGACATGCTTTGTTGAGATCCTTGAAATCTATGCAAACCCTAATAGATTTGTCTGCCTTTGATGTAGGTACTATGTTTGAAATCCATTTTGCATAGTCTATAGCTCTGATAAATCCAACTTTTAGCAATTTTTCTAGCTCAACCTTAACTAGCAATGCTACATGACAATGCATCTTACGAAGTTTTTGCTTGACCGGTTTAACTCCTTGTGTAATAGAAAGATGGTGCATGATAAGATCAGGATCTAGGACTGGCATATTAGAGTATGTCCATGCAAATTTGATATTATTTTCTAAAAAGAGATTGCTGAAATCTCTTAAATCTTTTGCTGATAGTGATTGAGCTAAGTGGATGATATGTGGTGTCTCTTGCCTCCCAATATTTACTGGCTGAGTTGTTTCAATCAATACAGAAGGCCTTTCTTGGAAGTGACTTGGCAGTTTATCAAGTATCTCACCTTCAGGTGCCTCAGAGAGGTTTTCACCCTTAGGTACGTCCTTTATTTTTTCTATTTTTTATTCTGACACTGCCACAATGTGGTTTTCACCATCAGATCTTTAATTTTTCTTTTTTTTTCTTTTTTTTGCGACTAAGATACTTGATATCTGTTTCCGTCATGTTCTCACTGTGTTGGTGGAAGAGTCCATTTGTTCAACTACATTAAGGTAGTAGGCTAACGTGTAGTCATTGGCAAAGATAGGTTTATTCTAGGTTGGTTTTGGAGACTACAGTCAATTAGTTCAGGATGTACCAAGGATAAAGTTTGAGCAAGTTCAAGGGAGTTCACGATATTATCATCATAACTTCGGACCGACATGTCGCATTCTAGAATACTACCTTGTGTAAATGTCTCGAGACTAGGAAGAGTTACAACATGATCATTGAAGTCCACATTAATATTTACTTGACAAAATCCAATAGACCTACTCGTAACACCATTTTCTATACCAGACTGGACTACATATCATGGTTTGACAGTAACAATATCAGTAGACAGATTCCCGACATTCATGATAGAGGAGTCAAAGTTTGATGTTGAATAGGTATTGTCATCAATAGGATTATTGTCAGAGTCATCAGAGTCATAAGAGGAAGTTTGTGACTCTTCTTCATGCAATCGAGTAAAAGTATGTATAGTGTCAATACCTACATCTTTGATGTTACAAGTTCCTTCGTGATTTGGTTCATTTATCATTTGTATCTAACATACATGTTGACATAACCTTGATGGCTCTATGAATTTATGTCTTCTACTCCATTCGTCTTCTTTTGGACTAATGACTGGTTCTATTTGTTGTCATTTTTGTGGTTTATGCTGTGATTGTCATTGATGGACACACACTTGTATTAAGATCCCCTTTATATGTACGAGCTTATGCTCAACCGGTATTTTGTTCCAACCGGTATGTTGTATACTAGTCTCTAGACTAGTGGTGATTTTGCAGAATGTGTTTCCCAGTCTGAAGTGGCATGTCGACCCCAAGCGGTTCGTAGATCACAAGTGGTATGAGGAAGCAAAGTAGCACAACACATTCTTACCAGTCTTCATTTTTGTCAAACCGGCAACCAGTATTTTGTATGAACCGGTAATACTCTGTGATGAGTTACCAACCGACATTTTGTGATGAGTTACCAATCCACCGATTGTTTGACGGTGCCGACATATTGATGGTGATTCTTGTGTCATGTTACTGAATATGTCTAGATTCACTGAACCTAGGAAATTGTAATGTAATCCTATTGGACTGACATGAAATTAGATTCCTTTAAAAGGACATCATGTCTAGGGTTTTGTAAGTTGTTGAAGAAGTTGCGAAAAGGGTTAATGTTGAGCTAGGGTTTAAGGTGGAAGTGGAGAGCGATCTTATCAGAGAAGATCGAGTTGTAACTAAGAGAGAGATAAAGGAGACTAAAGTAATGCTGGAATGCATTAGCTGTGAGCAATACTGGATCTAACCAAGCAGTTTGTGCTATTAGATAGATCAAACACTTGTTGATTACTCACATCTTTGACAAGTCTGTAGCCCTTAATTGGGTAGGCCTCAAAGCCTTTGTAAAATCCTCTAACAAGGTGGTTCACACATGTGAATCTAAAATCCTCTAACAAGGTAGTCTTTAATTAGAATTATCTCCTAATAGAGATTGAGATTCCTAACAGGATCTGTTCTAGTGAAGAACATTGTAAGACCTTAACCCATCTGGTTTGTATTTTGCAGATAGTGACTTGTGAGTTCCATCTCACCGTGGTTTTTCCCAGTTGGGTTTCCATGTCAAATATCTTGTGTTATGGTTGTATTGCTTTTCTGGGAAAATGCCTTATTCACATTTTGGTTTGCATATGTGGTAGCCGGTTTGACTGCTTTACTGGTTTATCTTTAGACTGTGTAAGTGTTTTAGTGCAAAGATTTTTGGCATACTAATTCACCCCCCCCTCTTAGTATTCATCAATTGGTATCAGAGCCAACCTTTCTATAAGTTTAACCACTTGGAAAGAGATATGGGGGAATACACCTTGAGGGAACTTACTCAATAGCTCACTAAGTCTGAGCAAGCCTATGAAGATTTTATGGTCAAATACAAGGCATCTCAAGCAAAAAGAAGAGAACATGCAGAGAGGCTGATGGAACTATCTAAAAGTAGTTCTAAAGATGAATCTAACATGGAAGCTATGATTGCTGAAGTGAATAAGCTAAATGATTCAAACTCCAATTTGAGAAAGGAGTTGGAAGGACTGACTATTCGGTTTAGTCAAGAGCTTGAGAACCAGAGAAAAGCTGAAGATCTGGTAAAAGACAGAGATCATGAGTTCTCCAAGTTGAAACATGAGATTAGTGCACTAACTGCTCGCCTTCATGAGAGTAGAATGGAAAAAGAAGACATGCAAGGAGAACTGAACATTGCCATCTCTGAAAATGCAAGTCTTATGGAGACAAACACTACTATTTCCAAAGAACTCTTTGAGTCAAAGGAAATACTAGCTAAGTTTGGCAAAAGTACAGTCAGGCTAGAGCAAAAGCTTGAGTCATCTAGACCGGAAAAGAATACCAATGGTCTTGGTTTTTCTGGACATGAGGAAGGAGAATCCTCAGGAACAAATGCTAAAGCATCAAAGAAGCAACCAGCACTCAAAGGAAAAGGTAAGCAAAAATTCAAACCTGATTGCTTTAACTGTCTTAAAGAAGGACACACTGCCAATGTATGTAGGAGCAAAGCCTACAATAATTTTCCTTATTTTATCAACAATGTACCTAGATCCAATAAGTTCAATGGTCATTGTTATGCATGCAACAAGTTTGGGCATAAAGCATTTTAATGCAAGTCTGTAATGGATAACACTGGAAGATATCCTCAGAGGACCCAAGGAACTGGTCTTGAATCTTTTATGAACTAGAACCACAACTAGTTTAATGTCTTCAATCATCAGTCAAGAAGCGGTGGTTATCCAGCGGCAACCGAATGGAGAGAAAGTTGTATGAACTGTCATAGTCATGGTCACACTGCTGCAACATGCAGAAGGAAGAATGGACACATGTACAATGGACCTTGGAGAGCACCTGGACTTGTTTGCTATCACTACAACAAACCGGGTCACATTGCAAGATTCTACAGAAGCAAAAAAAGTATATCTGATGATATACCGGTCACTCAGGAAGGAGAAATAGACGTTGAAAAAGTTCAAGGAGACATGAAGAAAACATGGAAGAAGAAACCAACAATGTCAGAAGAGGAACCAGTTTCTGCACCTAGTGTGGAAATATCAGAACAGGCAAACTAAGCCTCAAAGGCTTAGGGGGGGAAATGGCAAAATGCTTTCGAACCCCCAGTTAACACTGGTAAAAGACCTTAACCAGTATGCTACACCTATCGCATGGCAGAAGACCAGAAACGGTAAAAAGGCAAATTAGGGTTTACACCCTAATAGAGGAGCATTAATGATGGTAGGTGAGAGACATGTATAAATGCAATTTTCAAATCATTTCTCACTATCTGTTTTTGAGCGAAGAAAAGTTTTCAAGTGCAAAGCGAAGAAAAGGTGATTTGAGCTTAGATTTCAAGAAATTGGATAGCTTTGAAAAAGATTCAAATCTAGTTTGCAAGCGGTAGTGGAGAACTCAAAGCGGTGATTTGGCATCCGACAGAGAGTGAAGTAAAGCAGAATCAGGAAGCCCTAATTTCATGTTTGAAAGGTATTTTTTGTGTTCTTGAAACACTCTACAATGGCTTCCGCATCTCATACCAGTTCAAGAACATCCATTGAGTCAGAAAGTTTCATTCAGAGGAAGTCCAAGTATAATGCTTTGTCACAAGTTCCAGCTAGAGTCATAGTTGAAGAAGGAATTTCAGACTATATTGATTGCAAGATAGAAGACCTAGGGTCCTTAGCCATTCATACTCAATTAGGTCTATTTTGCGGAAAGGACAAAAGGATCAAACCGGAGTTCAGTATCTTAGAGAAGAAGAAACTCCATAATGCAGTATATTTTCTGGAAGACTTCACAAAGGATCACATCAGGATCATCTTGAGTAGAGTCCATGGAGAGAAGATGTACCTGGAGAGAATGCATGATATCATGCCTGAGGCAATTCATGCAGTCACTGGTTTCTGCAACACAGGGGAAGTGCCAGCCCTGAGAATGGTAAGAAAAATGGAAATGACCAAGCTCACCAGTTCGACAAGTGATTCACGAGGTATGATAGTTAATCCTATCAAGGATGAACTGGTAAAATAAGCCTGCATGGTGATAGGCTATAGAACATTCTCAGCCAGCAGGATTAATTCTGTATCTGCTACAGCGGTAAATGCCACTTACAGGATGATTATAGAGGATAAATCATTTGACTTATGCACTGGTATGCAGAGGCAACTCCTGTTAAATCTCAAGGCAATCAAAAAGGACAATTCACTGAGATTTAAGTTTGGACAACTATTGGTAGGGTTATTTTTCTATTTCCAAGGCTACTTTCCTAGTGTAGGAGATGTCCAGTGGTCCCCTAACCAGCCGATAACCAAGCAGATAAAGGAAAGTGTGCAAGCCATTGGAACTGGCTACCCTGAGGCACTAAACAAATACTTTGATGAGTTTAGAAGAAAGATGAGTCAGAGGGTACGAATCTCAGGTGACATAGTGAAGAAGTATGAAGATGACATCTGTTTCACTATTCAGGTGGACAAATGTCTAATGGAGGCTATTGAGCCTAGAATGGAGGAAGTGGAGCCTATGGGCTATGAGGTCATGTTTGACATGCTGGAAGGGTATGCTTCAACCCTTATTGCCTCACCTCTTGATCCAAAGGCTAAGTGAACTGAAACCTACTTGGAGAGGATCACACCGGTTGAAGAACCATTGGTGAAGAAGGGAAAAGAATTGGTAGCTAAGAAAGCTAAGGTAGTGCTTGCAACATCGACACTGGCTACCACTGCGACTCCAAGAGTGACCAAGCGGTCACCAGCAAAGAAGAAACCAGAGGTAACACCGACAAAAGTCTTCGAAAGAAAGAGGAAGACTACGGAAAATGAACTGGACTCCGAAGAAACCGAGTCTGATGAACAGCCAAAGAAGGCTAGATAGACCAAGAAGATGAAGAAGAATGAACTGGCAACATCTGCACCAGTAAATATAGATATCTCCTCTTACAAACCTTTGACACATTGTCAAAGAATAGTAAAGAATATTAGGAGAAAGTTACTTCATGATTTAATAGATTATTATGATGAATTCAATAGTGAAGAAAAAGATGAAGTACTACAGGAAATCATTCTTTATTTATGTAAAAATGACTGGTCACCTTCAGAGATTAAATCTCAGACACTGGATTCATTATTTAAAGCATTGGATAACAAATGGCGCATTGCCATTGAAAAGGAACAAGAGATTAGGGAGAAAGTTTTTGCACAGTACTTCCTCGAACTCTCAAATTCAGAATTATTTGATGTATTGGATCAAAATAAAGGTCTCTTCTTCACAAGGAGAAGAAGACTCTGGTTGTTGGAGGGGAGAGTTGATGATGTAGAAAAGGATACACATCAACACATGGCCCATGCTATCATCTCTCACAAAGCTTGAATGGCCAACCTCCAAGCAGAAAAGGAACCGGTTATTTCCAAATTGGATGAGGTTTTTTATGAGGAAGGCAACCTAGTGGAGGAACCAATCGACACCATTGATGTCGATGCCCTGGATATAGAAGATGCCACTTAGGACATACCTTCTGATGGAACTGAGTAGGGGCAACAGGCCGATCAGGGTGGTGAACAAGCTGTGGACACATAGCAAGCGACAAAAGATCAGGAAGAGAAAAAGGAGGAGGAAGATGAGAAACAGAAAAGGGAGGAAGAGAAAAAGAAAGAGGAAGAGGAGAAAAGAAAGGATGAAGAGAAGAAGAAGCAAGAAGAAGAAAGGAAAAAGAAAGAAGAAGAGGACAAGGAAGAAAAGAAGAAGAAGGAAGATGAAGAAAAGAGGAAGAAGGAAGAGGAAGAAAAGAAGAAAAAGGAAGAGGAAGACAAGAAGAAGAGGGAAGAAGAAGAAAAGGA
The DNA here is from genome assembly GCF_030272615.1 of Cryptomeria japonica. Classification (NCBI taxonomy): domain Eukaryota; kingdom Viridiplantae; phylum Streptophyta; class Pinopsida; order Cupressales; family Cupressaceae; genus Cryptomeria; species Cryptomeria japonica. The sequence continues at coordinate 308,757,114 of NC_081405.1, read as the reverse complement.
AGAGCAGAAGAGGAGAGTAGAGGAGAAGAAAAAGGTAGGGGAAGACAACAAAGAAGAGAAGAGAAGAGAAGTGGAAAAGAAGAAAGCTGAAGAAGCCAAGGAATGAGAAATGGCAAAAAGCTCTTAGGTGGAGACTCCGAAGGCAACTGGAAGTCAACCCTCATCGGTTGATATCTCTAGTCCTATCGATCTCCAATCTGCAAGTGAGTCAGAGATTATGCAGAGCATCAAGTTTGCTCAAGAGTGCCTTGAGATCATTCACAGGAAAAAGGAATAGGACATCATTCAGGCAGCTGTAGACACACTTACTAGTTTAATCCCCGGTACTAATCTTCTTGACACTGATTCATCACTAGCACAACTTAAACTTTTGTGTACTGTGGTGGATGACCAGGTGCAGAGCCTAGAAGAAGCAATAGAGGCCAATGTAAAGAAAGAGTACCAAAAGGCTCTTAATGTTGCTCTAGTGAAGAAACTGAATGAGCTTAGGACTGATCTGCTAAAGGATCAAAAGGACATAAGGAGTGCCTTGGATGAGGGAAACTTGCTACTTAGCAAAATCTGTCAACCTCATCTGTTCTGTGACGATGTGCTAGCCAAGAAGCAACAGCTTCAAATGGACTTATAGTCCTACTTAAGCACATTCAAGACTCCTTACAACTCCTTTGCAGCATATGGGCAAACCGTTCACTAGTTCCAGATCCAGTCAGCCAAGATAGAGCAAGAGATCAGCACAAGGTCTAGGGATTTGCAGGAGCTTCAACTAGTATTACTTCCATGACTACAAATTCTCTAGAAATGCTATCTGAACCTGGATGCCCTGACAGTCACACAAGAATTGAGCACAATAGATGCCATGGAGGAACAGGTATCACAAATGCAGACAGAGAAGGAAGTGGCAACCTCCCTACTTGAGTCCTGGTCTCTTTCCATGAAACAATTTTTGCAGGACTATAAAGCGGTTTTTGACAAGTATTATTCATTATTGTCATAAACTCTTTTATATATATATGGAAATAGGTTTTTTAGTGGTACTTTTTCATTGTTGGCAAAGGGGGAGAAGTATATGGTTTTAAATTTTGAAATTTTGATATATGCTGTGATATATGCTATATGCTCTAATGATTATGCTCTGAATGTAAAATTGCTCTACACTTTGTTGATTAAGGGATAGTGTATATGCTTAGGGGGAGCAATTTTGTTAATGGCAAGTTTTTTTGTTGTAAAACACTTAGATGTCAAAATTTTATTTTCCTAAGTGTTGCCATTAATGCCAAAGGGGGAGATTGTTGGCATTTTTGTGGTTTATGCTATGATTGTCATTGATGGACACACACTTATATTAAGATCCCCTTTATATGTATGAGCTTATGCTCAACCGGTATTTTGTTCCAAGTGGTATGTTGTATACTAGTCTCTAGACTAGTGGTGATTTTGCAGAATGTGTTTCTTGGTCTGAAGCGGCATGTCCACCCCAACCGGTTCGCAGATCACAAGCGGTACGAGGAAGCAAAGTGGCACAACACATTCTTACCAGTCTTCATTTTTGTCAAACCAGCAACCGGTATTTTGTATGAACTAGTAATACTCTGTGATGAGTTACCAACTGGCATTTTGTGACGAGTTACCAATCCACCTTTGACGGTGCCGACACATTGATGGTGATTCTTGTGCCATGTTACTGAGTATGTCTAGATTCACTGAACCTAGGAAATTGTAATGTAATCCTATTGGACTGACATGAAATCAGATCCCTTTAAAAGGACATCATGTCTAGGGTTTTTTAAGTTGTTGAAGAAGTTGCGAAAAGGGTTAATGTTGAGCTAGGGTTTAAGGTGGAAGTGGAGAGCGATCTTATTAGAGAAGATCGAGTTGTAACTAAGAGAGAGATAGAGGAGACTGAAGTAATGCTAGAATGCATTAGCTATGAGCAATACTAGATCTAACCAAGCAGTTTGTGCTATTAGATAGATCAAACACTTGTTGATTACTCACATCTTTGACAAGTCTGTATCCCTTAACCGAGTAGGCCTCAAAGCCCTTGTAAAATCCTCTAACAAGGTGGTTCACACATGTGAATCTAAAATCCTCTAACAAGGTAGTCTTTAATCGGACTTATCTCCTAACAGAGATTGAGATTCCTAACAGGATCTGTTCTGGTGAAGAACATTGTAAGACCTTAACCGGTCTGGTTTCTATTCTGCAGATAGTGACTTGTGAGTTCCATCTCACCGTGGTTTTTCCCAGTTGGGTTTCCACGTCAAATATCTTGTGTTATGGTTGTATTGCTTTTGTGGGTAAATGCCTTATTCGCATTTTGGTTTGCATATGTGGTAACTGGTTTGACTGTTAGACTGCTTTACCAGTTTATCTTTAGACTGTGTAAGTGTTTTAGTGCAAAGATTTTTGGCATACTAATTCAACCCCCCTGTCTTAGTATTTCCATGCCTGATTTGTTTTGTCCTATTAGAGGGAGACATAGTAGGTGAATAATTTTCTTGTTTTCTTCCTTCTTGCAGCTTTTGTTCATAGTCTTCTTGTCATTTTAGTTTGATTTCTTTTATCTTCATTTGTATTTTTAAGAGTATTAGCTCTTGTGTGTCATCTGTGATATCATTGGACTCTTCTAGAGTTTCTGTACTAGATGTATCTGAGATATGATCTGGACCCCATTCATACTCGTTCGATTCAGTTTTTGAATCATCTACTTGTTGTCTACCAATGTATGTAACTAGAATTTTCAGTGGTGCAAACAATTCTCTAATTCTTTCTACCTCTTCTCTCATATCCTCTGGGACTTCTACTCCTTGTCGTGTTGTAGTTGATACCATTGGAACCTAATTATTAGTTGTTTCCTCTCTCTTGATTGCTAGTTCTTGTTCTTTTTCATACTCTTCTTGAATCTGTTGAGTGTTTACTTCTTGTGATGTTGAAGGTAGTATCTTTTTCTTCCACTTAGGCTGATGATGGGAAGTATGTTTCAGGTCTGATGTCTTCCCTGGATTGTATCCCAATCCAGCTTTATCATTTGCAAACTTAGTTTGTAGATGAATAGGTTCAATAATACCTTCTTGTTTTTTTCCTAGAAGACTATTACCTGAATATCCATGCGTTGAATCATCTTATATCTTGGACCATATTGTGTCGAGAAAATCTCACAATGTCTTACTTCTTTGTTTTCACTAACTTCTTTGAAAAGCCATTTGAGAAAAACATCCTCTTCTATTTCATGTGCAAGGGAAGTAGAGGATTGTACAAAGAGACCGTCATATATAAAATTTGGAGTGGAAGTTTGTGGCTTCATAACCTCTAATGGTTTTCCTAACTGTCTTGGTGATGGAGGAGGAGAGATTACTGAAAGTACTAGTTCTATATTGTATCCATCGATGCCAGTATTTGTGATTTTCAATTTCTTTTCTAAGCCCTTCATCAAGGTTTCTGAACTTTCAGTTGTAGAGGCTTCTCTATTATGAGGCACAAAGGTATCAACACTCTTTGTCAATGCATTACAGGGGGAGTTTGTATCAGCAGCAAATATTGACTTCAACTCCATTATAAAGAAATTTTAAGCACTGAGGATATGTTGATGGAATCGCCTTCATTTCATGAATCTGTGGCCTGCCCAGTAAGATGTTGTATGGAAGAGGGAGATCAAGCACCTAGAAATGACATCTCTTTCTATAGGTCCTACCCTAATTGGTAATAGTACCGGACCTTTAGAGGTTCTTTCTTCTTCATCATAAGATTTGAGTGTTATTTTCTTGGCCAGATCAATGACATTTTCAAACAAGCCCAACTGTGTAAGAATATTATAGGTACAAATATTCAACCCAGTGCCTCCATCTATCAAAACACGTTTAACTCAGTGTTTATGGATCATAGCTTCAATGTGAAATGGCTGGTTATGTGGGTGATTCAGTGAGTTGTCATCTTCTTTAGAGAAACTGAGATAATGAGGCAAAGTCAGGTGACCCACCATAGATTGAAACTGATCGATATCTAAATCTTTTGGGACATTAGTAGTGAGCAAGGCTTTGTCCAGGATCTCTTAATGTGAAGAAGAGATTTTGAGAAATTCAAAGATGGAGATTTGAGCGTTCATTTTTTTCAATTATTTGACAATGCTATAATCATGAGAGAATGATGAAGCCAGATGTTTAGATTTAGCCATGGTTGTATATGTTTGTCTATTTGAAGAAGTTGGTAGGTTTGATGTTGTTTGAGCAGGAGTTGAAGAACTAGCTCCTTGGAGAGTGACTTTCTTTTGAGTGTGGGTCACATCATTTGCATTTTTTGATTTGTTTTATTTATCTTTGATTATGATCAAATTGCAATATTTAGGTTGGGAAGACTCAATCATATTGATCACATTGTCATTGTTGGTATATGTGTAATTGACTTTGGCACCTCCTTTTGACTTTGAAGAATCACCTTGTTCATAAATAGGTAAGGGATCTTTAAAAGCTTTGTGATCAGAATTAGTTGTGTGATTTCTAGCAACAATTTTTCCAGCATTAATGAGATCTTGAATCTCATGCTTTAGCTTCATGCAGTTGTTTGTGTTATGACCTTTGTTTCGATAGTATTCACAGTATTCATTCTCTCTCCACAATTTTGGTTTGACTTCAAGATCATATGGTCTAGAATTCTCTAGTAAGGTTATCATATCATTTACCAATAAAGTTTTGAAAGCGGATTCGTATGATTCTTCCAGAGGAGTGAAGTTGCGTTTAGGTTTCGAAAGCCAAGGTTTCTCTTTAAACCACTCTTTTACTCTCTTCTGAGGATTTTCTACTGCTTTGAGTTCTTGTGTGCCACTAGCAAGATTAAATATCATGGATTTTGATTTTACTTTAGTAGTGTCTACCACTCCATCATTAAGAACATTTTTGTTGTTGTCTTTGCCATATTTCGAATATTTGTTCTTTTGTTTGGAACAAGAACCTTGTTGTGTTTCTTTCCAAAGTGAGATATCTACTTTCTTTATAAGCACATCTTCCATTCCAAGGGCACTATCTACCATTTTGTTGAATGAAGGGTATACTTTCATTTGGATACTCTATTTAAATTTAAGGATCAAGTTATTGATGAAGATATCCATCTTCTCAGAATCTGGAATAGGTCATGAATATCTAGAGAAAATCTTTCTCCATCGTTGGAGGAAACTGAGAAAGGGCTCTACTGTTTTCTGTTTGGTATTGCAAAGCTCAATCATAGTGATTGGATGGCGAATGTTATAAGAGTATTGTTGTAGAAATAATTGGATTAATTCTTCAAAAAAAATTATTCGCATAGGTAGGCTTCAGAACCATTCCATAGCTTGCCCTCCTAAACTTCTTGGAAAAAGACACATGAGATATGTTTGTTCATGCATGAAATCCATACATAAAGCACAAAATTCTCTGACATGGACTTGAGGATCTGAGTTGCCATCGTATATGTCAAATTTTAGAATCTCCACTCGTGAAGGAAATGAAGGCATGTAAAGGTTTTTATCAAATGGCAATGTGCATATCGTGTCCAAAGAATATTGTTTTGATGATTTATCCTTGTTTTTCAATTTTGTGATCTCAGTCTGTAACGCTTGTAATTGTTTGTTTACCATTGCTAAGGGTGTCTCTTCCTCTTTAGTGATGAGGGCCTCAACATTATAACCAGTAGGAATTTTAGCACCTTGCTTTCCTAGTTCTAGAAAATAGTCTTCTTTTTCTCTAGCCATGATAACCTTCATCATTTTTGGGAAATCTTTATCCTTTTGACATTTATGAATATTAGTTTCAGTAGGATCAAAGGCTTCAGATTCATCTAATGAGGAATCAATGTTATTAGTCTGGATACTGAGATCGACATGAGTATTGTGTTTAGCAGCTCGTCTTTCTTGTTTTGTTTCAAATATGGTGGGAGAGAAGGGTTGATCATAAACTGGTATATCTGATGGTGAAGGTTTATTAGTGACAGGGTCCTCTATGTAAAATAGATTATCCTGATATGAAAAGGATGGTCCTTTGCCTTTGTCAACTTTCTTATGAGAACTTTTGGTTTGAGTAGGCATTTTTATTGACTGATGTGACCTAAAGTTGTTTGTGATGCAGAAGTCAAGATCAAATTTGGAGCTAGTTGTTTGTTTAACGTATTGATTGAGAGAATTAACTAAGATTTAGTCTAGTTTCAGGAAAGATCTATCCCATGTAAGACGTGATCTAAGTTACCTAGTTTGATTTGAGAGAAGTGACTAAGACTCAGTCTAGTTTCAAGAATGATCTATCCTGTGTAAGACATTATCTAAGTAACTTAAATTTGATAAATGGCTGATTGAACTAGCTGAAAGATGATCGACAAAATCATGCAACACAATAGTAGAAGTAGACTGTTTAGATTATTTTATGCTCAGGATGATGATAACCAGTTTTATGCTCGCTGTAGACTATTTTTAGGCAATTTTGACTGTTCTGGACTGACAAAATCAGAGATTTGTACGACAGGGCTTACAAGACTAGATGATAGTTTAATAGCTTCACAACGATGAAAACAATATTTCATACGAGTTGTTGCCTAGGTTCGTACGACAAGTGGGTATACCTCAGATGATAAAATGATGAATACGATGTTTTATTGGATGACACAAGACCAAGGGTTAGACGATACTTCCCTAAGTAGGATGACAATTTATCATATTTCATATGACACAAAATAGAGGCTCAGATGTAAAATTGTAAGACTTGATGAAATTTCGTACGAAAATAGGTATTTAGTAGGATGATAAATCATAAGACCCGTATGACAATTTACTGGACAGAGACAAAATTTGGACAGACAAAGTTTTCAATGATTGATGATGACCAATTTTGAGATGGACTGAGTTTTTGATAGCTGATGCAGATTAGTTTGTGACATGAACAGAGTTTTAACGACTAAGGTAGACTAGTTTTTGATATGGACAAAGTTTTGACCACTGAGTTGTTTATTGTTTTCTCTAGTAATGGTATTCTAGTTTCAGTTTCAGGGATGAAAACATAGTAAACATGCAATATGTAGAATAACTTCAATCACAACACGCTAAGCCTATGGAAATTGGTGAGAGAAGAAAACCTTTTCTTGCAGACTCAGGTACACACCCAATAGCTAATCAAAATACAGTTGCTGAGTCTCATGCAATGGATTCTCAACATCGTATTAGCTAACTCAAAACACTAATCAGGGCAAGAAATGGTAAGTATCTTGGCAGAGTTACTATCTCTCTTGCACAAAGATTATCCCCCCTTTTGGAGGTGAACCGGGTAGTCTCTATCTTATAGTTCTTAGTCAGGAATTTCATTCAAAATTACCCCTTGAAGTCACGCAAGCATGATTGAGGCCTATAGCCCAACAAGGTACCAAAACAAATTGGGGTCATGTAAACATGATTGAGACCGTGAGGCCCTACAAAATGCTCGATATGAGAGATCTCAAAGAGAAAACTCAAATAATCTCATCCTTTGAGACTTTAATCAACCAAAGGCCTATTTATTATAGTGAGTTAGAATTCCCAGGTCCGGCTATACTCACTTGGGTCATTCTCACAGGGTGATTACTTTTTCCCACTGTGACAACCCGCTAAAGGTACACAAATCTCAAACTTAGAAAAAGCCTCAAGGGTCTGGATTTCTAATTGTATATGCAGACAAGAACATACTCCTCTCCTACATCTCAGAATTTTATTAAAACATGAAAGACAAATTTTTTCATTAACCAAATAGCAATTTCGGTGCCTAAAAATAAATTTAAAGAATACACTATGTTTACTCGAATCTCCTCAGGCAACCTACAAAGACAACGAATAAGTAGTCATATTGTCTTTGTTTGATAAGAATATGCTTCAAAAAGCATTCTCCAAAAATTGAGTAGGTTGTGAAAATTCCTCAAACAAGTGAACAACAAGCCAAGGTTAGCGTTAGTATGATCAAAATGGAATAAGAAAACCTGAAGAATGAAATATGCTTTTAACCCAAAAACACAGAATACCATACAATGATTCTCACTGAGTCATACCATAATTCGTACGAGATCACACGATATCTGCAGTTTGTCATTCGGGCATATGGGTAATCTCATACGGTATTTTGCAGTAACTGTATGGACAAAAAATCTGAAAAAATAAAAAAATCTGAAAAATAAGAAAAAGTTAGTCTTCAACGCTGAAAAAGATGTAGTCTTCTTCCCCACAGTGGGCGCTAGAAATGTGTGTGAGAAAAGTGGAATAAGTATCTGCAAACTATAAGACACAAAACTTCAATTAAGTCATTAAATGTATGGTTAGACAAATATAAGCATGAATAATAAAACCATCACAAATTGACCAATTTCCTTCTAAAAGATCCGAGTATGGACTTGCTCTCAGATTTGTATAAGAAATACCAATGACTAGACTACACCAAGATGAAGGATTTAATCTATATGAGCATGATATAAAGCTAAATGGATGCACGATTATGCTAGATGGATGAATTGTAAGCTCTATGGATTCAAGCAATCATAATTGAACTAAATATGCAAAAACCTAAACTAAGATACAATAATCTGAAAAAGAAAACACAATATCTTCAATGACTCCAGAGAAAACATTGTATCATAACAATAAATCTCCAGGGTGTTTTGAATGAGAGATGAAGGCTGAATTTATAGAAAATCATGAGAGATCAATGGTCAAGATCATTCAAGAAAAAAGAACAATTTAGGATAATTGAAATAATTGAGAGATTGAATTCAGTTAACCCTGAGATAGATTCCAACTATAGTTTGATTGAAATGCATTTAGATTATAAGTTTGATTTTGTATTGGAGATAAAATTCAATTAATTCCATGCACTTCAGATAAAAATAGGTGATTCAATGCAATTTCTTTGATTTATTCAAGAAAAGAGTCTTTTCAATGCAACTGAACTTCTTTTCTTAAAAGCTTTGAGTTCCAATTTTAGAGAATGATTAGTAATTCATTTAATTGTTTTTCTGATTTCAAGTTATCTCAATTTATAAGAAGAAATAATATCTCAAGTTTGATTTCTCTCTCAATTCAATTCTTTTATTTTATTTTCAGTTTAACTCTTGCTTTGTGATTAATTCCTCTTTTGTAATAAATTAATTCATTTTTTTATGATTAATGGCAAATTTATTAATTAATTAAATATGTTAGGATATTTAATAAATTAAATAGGATAATTGATCAAAATGATTTTCTTGGAATGATTTAATTAATTAATATAAAATAATTCACTTGCCATGTGATATTTAATGATTAAAGAATTAATTAATTGTGTGCTCAAAGTTGATTTAATTGCCCTTGGTTAGGACCTTGGTGATGTTGTCGAGATTAGGAGCCCATGGTTTAGGTGACCAATTTTAGGGTATTACAAGTACCATATGCCCCTTTATTACTGGGTGCTGACTTTAAGCCTCTTCCTCCAAATAGACCTCCTTGTCTACCCAAGACTGCATAGCCTCAAATTGTGTCCTTTGTTTTTGTGATTGCACCTAGTGTAGACAAGGGAAAGGCACCCATGCTATCAAATTTTGTAGCCTACCCTCCCTTTGAGGTCTTGATCCTAGCTAATATCCCTCAGCTTATTTGATATGAAAAGGGAAATCATTCCTCTAATGCTTGTTGATAACCTCTTTCTCCTACTTGATAGCACATTTTAACAACCCTTATTCCTTCAGTTGCTCCTTGAGCTAAGAAAGGTAGGGTGCATATGTTTGTAAATGTAGTGCCTATCTTGAGTACACCTCTTGTTCCATTAGTTGGGCCTTCTCCTATCCCCAATAAGATTTCAAAGACCTCTGCTATGGAGCATGATTCTCTTGACCCTCTGCGGGCTTCAGCCCTTGTTCGTCATCTTTGTCACAATTTGCGTGTGCATGAGAGTAAGTTCCATTGATGAGACATGGATTTGGAAAGCTCGATGTTGCTTTTTAGTCTAATGGTGCACCTTTAGAACCCATTGTTTTCAAATCTATTGTTGCCTCTTTATACGTTTCGATCTCTACATCATCTTCAGTGTTTCTCCCAATTGTTTTGGGGCCTATTGATGAACCTGCCCCTAAAGGGGTGTAGGTCTTCATTTCTCCTTCCTTGGATCTACCACTTATCACCTTCTTGTCAGATGTAACTGCATTATACCGGCCTTTAGATATGTTGCACATGCAAGTGGTGTCTCATGCAACTTTGTTTGACATGCATGTTTCATAGTCACTTCTTCATTAGAGCTTTCCTAGGGTTCTCCAACTTGCTACGCTTGATAGATGACCTAGGCCTCCTATGCAACATAAACCTAAGTTTGAGCAAGGGCCCATTCTAGAGTTTCATTGATGCAAATTAACTCATGTATGATCCTCACCTATCTCTTTGTCTTCTTATGTGTCTACTTTTGTTAGTGTTGTTAAGAAAACCTTGCCTTCTCCTACGTTTGTCACTACCCCTCTGGGAGACATTAGTATCCCAACTCCTATTTGTCCTCCTTAGACTGAGTCACATGCTTCCTCTATAAAGGCCTTTTTATTCGAGTCTTGAAAGGATTTATTGGTGTTTCCTTTGATCTTTACATGGTCTTTGACTCCTGCCTCATCTAAAATTGTGGATGCAAATGTTGCCACTAACTCTTCCCTTGCCCTCACTATTGGTTAGGCCCCTAGTGCTACCCTTATGATTGTTCTCCTTCGGTCTCACCCTCCTTCCCTATATGATCAATATTGGGAAGCTGATGAATTGATCATTTAAGGGTCGTAGGATAGTCCCTACTTTATCTTGTAGCATAGTGTGTGTGCATGATTGTGCTCCCTAATACTTGCTTTATATGTGTGTTTCATCTCGGAGGACCCAGGCTACTGATAACTCAATGATGAATGGATAGTGACAAACCGGTACTAAGAGGGGGGGAGTGAATCATTATAGGAAAAAATGCAATCCTAAAACTGGTTTGTTAGCAGACACTGTGCTTTGGCAGATAAACAGTAACACCGGTCTTAAACAAAGTACAACCAACAAAACCCAGAATAACTGAGACAAGCATAAACTAGTTGACACTTATCTTTTCATACAATCTAATACTTCATTTCCATTTCACCCTAGTCCATGAACAAGTAATCTATCATCAAAGATATATAAATAGCTAGATCAACATGATTTACCTTCAGACACAAATCACTCAAACCATCACATGAATAACACCACACATGACACATAGATTTTTCACGTGGAAACCCAAATGGGAAAAACCACGGTGGGGATGAATACCCACAAGCTATTTTTGAACTCTTTAGAAGTCAACTCTGTTAGGAGCCTTGTCTAGTTAAAGACTAATACAATAGGTTCTGCTAGGAACCGATCCTATTAGGGATCACCTAGTTAAGGGATGGCTAGAATACCCGGTTAAGGGTTAAACCCTATTAAAGGTTACCTTGTTAGAGGATTTCCAGAACTCAATAGTTTTGAGTCACCCTATTAAAGGATTTACAATAAGCCAGGTAAAGCTACCCTATTAAGGGATTTCCCAACTGTTGAAGTGGTTAGAGATCAACAGGTATTACAATGATCTGGTAACAAAACTCAATGCCAATGCAGATCCACTTTAGCTCCTCTTCACCTTCTGCACTTACAATCTATAGGTATCACTTCTCTCTTCTGGTCTGGCAAGAATCATGTATCCCTTCACTTGGATACACACACACAACTTTTGCCAACAACCTCAAAAAGAAACACAACATCTACCTTATAGGAAATAGATAGGTCGATAGCATAGACCCTAAACCCTAAACCTATTAGGTTAAGCAATTCAAACAGTTTGATCCTGACCGTTGAGCACATTGCATTAAATGTAACAGTCATGAACCAATCTTAAGATGTTCTCCATTGTTCATTTTCCACTGCTTTCATTGCGGCTAATAACCCATCACATGTTTTCACTGTTTATAGACTTCGCACTTTCCCAAGGTAGATAGAAACACTCTCCTTCATGCAAGATCCTTCACGCGCACAAGGCTGACATGGCAACATGATCTGTTCTTTGTTATAATTCTAACTCATCACACAAAGTCATCGATTCAATCACGTAGGCTTGAGGCACTTCAACTGGAAACCCTGAAGTTAAGACTACCAACCGGTAGTCATACAAAGCTTCCATGTACCGGTTCCCATAACCACATGCCGGTTCACCTTAAACAAACACACCGCTTCACTTTGGCACATATACTGGTTCACAATGTTCTATTGGTTCTCACATATATCGGTTCTCTCTTGTTCAACATATTGACATCAATGACAACATACAATGTCATCATGTCCTCATGCCGGTTCACATAATCCCAACAATCTCCCCCTTTGGCATTGATGACAATATACAAATATATCTCTCTGCATCACATCTTCTCCCCCCAATTTCTATAGATATCTTCTCCACTTCACTTCTTCTCCCCCTTTGATAATAATGCCAAATTGGAGGCACAAGCTTCCCTATTCCATTATGTGGCTCCCCCTGAGGAGTAGCATCCTTCAACACATCAATCCAAAAAAAAATTGACTATGCAATACCTGACTGATGTGGAGCATATACCTTTAGTTCACCTCCTGAAGGGGTAGCACCCCTAATTCACCTCTTAAGTACATAAATGTAGCCTTTGGGAGAGGCTTGGTGAATATGTCTGCTAACTGCTCCTTACTGGAAACATGTTCTAGTGCAATCTCTTTGTTCTAAACCTTTTCCCTCAGTAAATGATACTTAAGTCAAAGTGCTTGGTTCTAGAATGTAAAACCGGATTCTTGGAGATGTTAATTGCACTAGTATTGTCATAAAATATACTTACTGGTTCAGATATAGGAACTTTGAAGCCATTTAATACATGCTTCATCCAAATTGTCTGAGTGCATCTCATGAAAGCTGCAACATACTATGCTTCCGCAGTAGACTAAGAGATACAACTCTGCTTCTTACTCATCCATGAGACCAATCTACCACTGAGAAAGAAAGCACCACCGGTTGTGCTCTTCCGGTCGTCCACATTACCTGCCCAATCAGCATTTGTGAATACTTTCAAGTTGAAATCCTTGCTATATGGATACCACAATCCATAATCAATAGTTCCCTTTAGATACCTAAGAATCCGCTTGACTGCAATCAAGTGGGACTCTCTTGGACTTTTCTAGAATCTTGCAGCAATGCCAACTGCATGTGCAATATCTGGTCTTCTATGCACTACATAATGCAACTTACCAATCATTGATCGGTATTCCTTCTCATTAACCAATGCTGAGTCATCCTCTTTGGATAGTTTACAACCAGTCACCATTGGTGTACCAACTGGTTTGCTATCTTCCATGCCAAAGATCTTCAACACCTCTTTGACATACTTGGATTGAGTGATAAAGATTCCATCTTTCATCTGTTGAATCTGCAGTCCAATGAAGAACTTAATCTCCCCTATGAGTGACATCTCAAACTCTTTCTTCATCTCATCTGCAAACTCATGACTCATCTTGTCATCTCCACCAAAGATAATGTCATCGACAAATACCTCACAGCTCAGGATCTGATCTCCTTCAAACTTCAAGTAGATATTGCTATCTTCGCTTGTTCTCTCAAATCCAATCTTCACAAGATGGGAGTGTAGGTGTTCATACCATGCTCTAGGTGCCTTCTTTAGACCGTATAAGGCTTTATGTAACCTACACACCATGTCACTATCTTCAGATAGGGAAAACCCATCTGGTTACTCTATATACACCTCCTCTTCAAGTACACCATTTAGGAATGCAAATTTTACACCCATTTGATATACTTTGAATCCTTTAAAAGATGCATATGCAAGAAGCATACGAACTCCTTCCAATCTGGCTACAGGAGCAAAGGTTTCTCCATAGTCTTCTCCTTCTTCTTGGGCATATCCCTTACACAACAGTCTGGCTTTGTTTCTAATCACTATGCCATCCTCATTCAGCTTATTTCTAAAAACCCATTTGGTACCAATGACATTTTTATGCTCCGGTCTGGGTACCAAAGACCATGTACCATTTCTCTCTATCTGGTCAAGTTCCTCTTACATTGCCTTGATCTATTCTTCATCTTTATGTGCCTCTCTGAATGATTTAGGCTCAAATTCAGAGATCATACATGAGTTTTCTCTGACCTTTCTTGTAAGGATTCCTTCATCCTTATCTCCTATGATCTGCTTAGGATCGTGATTCAGCTTGACATACTGAGGAATGGTCTTAATATATTCCTCTTGCTTTTGTTCTTCATCCTCATCTCCATCAGTATCAACATCTACATCTACTGGTGTAGGAACACTATTACTGGTACTTGGTTGACTGGCAATCAGTTCCCAAAAGGTTGCAACCGGTTCATTTACCACTTTCTCACTGCCAGTTTCCTTAGTTTTCTCAGAGGTTTCATCAACTCTCATATTGATGCTTTCCATAATTCTTTGATTCCTATTATTGAAACACTTGAGAGCTTTGCTCTTGGTGGAATACCCTAGGAATATTCCCTCATCACATTTTGCATCAAATTTGCTCTGGTGTTCGCTCCTCTTGATGTAACATTTGGTACCAAACACTCTAAAGTAGCTAACCATAGGTGTCTTACCGATCCAATACTCATAAGGAGTTTTATCCTTACCTTTCTTGATGAGTACCTGGTTCATTGTGTGGACTGCAGTGCTCATCGCTTCTCTCCAAAAGGTGTGAGAAACTTTTCCTTGAATCAACATAGTTCTAGCTACTTCAACCATAGTCTGGTTATTCCTCTCTGCTAGGCCATTCTGCTGTGGAGTCCAGGTGGTAGACAGTTGCCTCTTGATGCCATTTTCTTCACAATACTTGTTGAATTCACTGGAAGTGAATTCCCCTCCTTGATCAGTTATGAGGCACTTGATCCTTTTACCACTTTCCTTCTCCACTAATGCTCTGAAAGATTTGAACTTTCAAAAAGCTTTAGACTTATCTTTCAAGAATGTTACCCACATCATTCTTGAGCAGTCATCTATAAGAATCATAAAATACCTATCTCCCTACATACTCCTAGTTTTCATAGGACCACACAAATTAGTATGCACAAGATCAAGTAAATTGTCAGCAGTGAAAGGTTTACCTTTAAAGGTTGAGGAAAACATTTTCCCCAGTTGACACTCTCTGCACAAGATATTTTCTGGTTTTCTTAGCACCAGCAACCCTCTAACTGCCTTGATCTTACTAACCCTCACAATGTTATCACAGTTTACATGGCAGAGTCTCCTATGCCATATCTGGCTATCATCAAATTTAGCCATAAGACATGTACTTATATTTACATTCAACTGAAATAGATTACCTTTGGTCTGCATACCAGTGGCCACCAATTCGCCATTCTTTCCTTTGATTCTGCACACTCCATTCTAAAATTCTAGAGTGAGACCACTATCATTCAGCTGTGCAACACTCAAAAGGTTGTGTCTGAGACCATCAACCCAATACACATTGTCAGCACTACTCTTTCTATTCAAAGAGATGGACCCTCTGCCTTTGACCATACATGGTGCATCATTACCAATGTGAACCACACCACCATCATACTGTTCCAAGGATAGAAACTCACTCCGGTCACCAGTCATATGGTGAGAACAGCCACTGTCAATAATCCACTCATTGGAATTATCAAAGTGAGAGATAAGAGCCTTCTTATTTGACACATCTTCCTTGACAACAAAAAACACATATCTTCATTTTCTTCATCTTCTGATTCCTCATCTGTGACACCTTCATCAACTACCACAAAACAATTTCTTCAGTTTCCTCCTTTGAATTTCTTGAACCTTTCCAGTTTGTCCTTGTTGTCACCATTAGGACACTTTAGAACAATATGTCCTATCTGGTTACAAGAAAAGTATTTCAAAGGGAGCTTACCTCTATATTTATCGGTTCCTTTAGGAAGTTTCCTGGCAAGAAGAGCTTCAAATGCCATCAGAATCTCCTCATCATCAATTTCTCTGCTCTATCTTGGTTTACCACTAGTGCTATCTTCTTTTCCTTTTCTGGATAGTACAACAGAAGCTTTAAAAGCTAATTCAGT
Organism: Cryptomeria japonica; assembly: GCF_030272615.1. Classification (NCBI taxonomy): domain Eukaryota; kingdom Viridiplantae; phylum Streptophyta; class Pinopsida; order Cupressales; family Cupressaceae; genus Cryptomeria; species Cryptomeria japonica. Next base: position 308,741,044 of record NC_081405.1, on the reverse strand, counting down.
CTTTTGAACACTGCCATCAAAACTATTTAGCTCATAGGCTTTCAACTTTGCAATGATGGAGTCTAGGGATACCTTAGTCTTGTCTATTGATCTCGACTCCTGAATAGCAGCAACCATTATTACATAGACCGGTAATAAGGAACTCAGAACTTTGCATACCATAGTGGAATCTTCCATTTTATCACCTGCACTCTTGATATCTCTGATAACAGTTTTTATTCTTATTCCATATTGTTGAATGGTCTCACCTTCAATCATCCGCATGTCTTCAAACTTCCCTCTAAGGCTTTCTTCCTTAGCTTGTTTTACATGCTCATCACCACCAAAGATATTTTCAAGAGTATCCCATAATTCTTTGGGATTTACTTTATCTTGGACATCAATTAACTCAATGTCAGATAAACTACTAATTAGGGCTTCCATGACTTGCCCATTCTCCTACATCTCTCTCTTTTGGTCATCGGTGAGAGTATCGGTATGGGCAATATAAGCATTCTCAACATAGTTCCAGTGTTGAGCACCCATGCTTCTGATGTATATCTTCATTCTGTCTTTCCATATACTAAAATTATCTTTGTTGAAATTTGGACCTTCCCTCTTCATCATTAGACTGGGATCTTTTCCTCAAGCGGTTAAGCTTATAACACAGAGGACCTGGAGGATGCTCTGATACCAATTGATAACTCAATGATGAATGGATAGTACTAAATCGGTACTAAGAGGGGGGGTGAATCAGTATAGGCAAAAACACAATCCTAAAACTGGTTTGTCAGTAGATATTGTGCTTTGGCAGACAAATAGTAACATCGGTCTTAAATAGAGTACAACTGGCAAAACCCAAAATAATTGAGACAAACATAAACTGGTTGATACTTATCTTTTCATACAATCTAATACTTCATTTCCATTTCACCCTAGTGCATGAACAAGTAATCTATCATCAAAGACATATAAATAGCTAGATCAACATGATTTACCTTCAGACACAAATCACTCAAACCATCACATGAATAACACCACACATGACACAGATTTTTCTTGTGGAAACCCAACTGGGAAAAACCACGGTGGGGATGAATACCCACGAGCTATTTTTGAACTCTTTAGAAGTCCGCTTTGTTAGGAGCATTTTCTGGTTAAAGACTGATACAATAGGTTCTATTAGGAACCGATCCTGTTAGGGAACACCCGGTTAAGGGATGGCTAGAATACCCGGTTAAGGGTTAAACCCTATTAAAGGTGACCTTGTTAGAGGATTTCTAGAACTCAATGGTTTTGAGTCACCCTATTAAAGGATTTATAGTAAGTCGGTTAAAGCTACCCTGTTAAGGGATTTCCCAGCTGTTGAAGTGGTTAGAGATCAACAGGTATTACTATGATCTAGTAACAACACTCAATGCCAATATAGATCAGCTTTAGCTCCTCTTCATCTTTTGCACTTAAACTCTGCAGGTATCACTTCTCTCTTCTGGTTTGGCAAGAATCACGTATCCCTTCACTTGGATACACACACACAACTTCTGCCAACAACCTTAGAAAGAAACACAACATCTACCTTATAGGAAACAAATAGGTCGGTAGCATAAACCCTAAACCCTAAACCTGTTAGGTTAAGCAATTCAAACGGTTCAATCCTAACAGTTGAGCACATTGCATTAAATGCAACATTCTTGAACCAATCTCAAGATGTTCTCCATCATTCATTTTCCACCGCTTTCATGGCAGCTGATAACCCATCACGCATTTTCACCATTTACAGACTTCGTAGATTCCCAATATAGATAGGAACACTCACCTTCATGCAAGGTCCTTCATGCACATAGGGCTGACATGGCAACATGATCTGTTCTTTATTATAATGCTAACTCATCACACAAAGTCACCAATTCAGTCACATAGGCTTGAGGCACATCAACTGGAAACCCTGAAGTTGAGACTACCAACTGGTAGTTATACAAAGCTTCCATGTACTGGTTCCCATAACCACATGCCGGTTCACCTTAAACAAACACACCGCTTCAGTTTGGCACCTATACTAGTTCACAATGTTATACTGGTTCTCACATATATTGGTTCTTGGTATCATACCGGTTCTCTCTTCTTCAACATATCGATATCAATGACAACATACAATGTCATCATGTCCTCATACCGGTTCACATAATGCCAACAAATACTTTGTACGTTGTTAGAAACAGGAGGTTGACTATCTTTATGTATTGTTCTCTCTTGGAGGAGTCGAGTTACTTTGTCGATGCTTGAATAAAGGGGATATTCTATTGTAAAATGTCTTCTCTTTATCCATCTATTTCTTCTATATGTCATATCTTGCTTCCTGCCATTCATTGATGATGCAAATCATTGGGGGCATTTAGGCCTTCTTTCATGTTGACCAAAATTTCTATTTTATCTATGTCTTCATGTTCTCTTCTTCAAATCCAAGAACTTTGGCATTATGATGAAACACCCATCTGCAGTTATACTAGATATCTTACCTTATTGCTATGGGTTCTAATATGGAATAATTAGATCCCCCCGTGCTCTTGCATTTTTGTTGATGTTGTGGGTCTTATGTGTCATCTATTGCAGATGACATACAAAATCATCTTGCTATATTGATATTCCACAACATTTCTTCTCCTTAGAATGACACGCCTTCCACACATACCATTCTAGGGGGGGCTATCATATTTACATTATCTGCATTTGGATTTTGTATCTATTGATCTTAACATTCATATTTGCCTTGGTGAGTTCCAAACCAATTGATCTATCTTGTTTTCTTTGGTGGGGTCCAAAACACTTGATCTAATATACTTATCTCATTGCCTTTGGTGTGAGCCAATCCACTACTTATCAAATCAATCTACAATCATCCAATCACATGACTATCTAGCATTTATTTATTCATGCCAATGAAATATCTGTTGGCCATTTGGTCAATTTATTATGTGTTGCATTGATTTTTTGTCATTGATGCTAATACTAGTTGTTTGGATGCTTTATCAGCACCCTTCTGGTCCTGGTAGGTTGAGTGGATTCTGGTTGATTTAGATCTGGCATGATCCAGTAGGCTCCAATATAGTTTGGTGATGGAATTGGCTTATTAATTATACTCATGGTCATATTCGGTTAGTTGGTTTTGGTTTGGTGATCGGATGCTAGCTTGTTTGCTTAGAAGCTTAGTTTCTGGTTTCGATGAGGGTTTCACTGACATAGCTTTTGTTGAAGATCTCTGATGAATTGCATAAGTGGTGTTGGTGTAGCTTCTTGTGGAGTTTCAAGATGCTATTAGTGATCATGTTTGAGACTTGGCAGATGGAAATCATTGTTATAGCATGTGATCTTATACTAGGTCCCGGTTGATCTAGGTTATGGACCGGATTTACTGTAACATGTGGATTGGACCTCTCAATGTGTTTCCAAGATGCCTTATGTGTTGGATATTATTTTTTTGGTCTAAGGCTGACATGGTTTGTAATTATGTAATTGGTTTATTATCTAGTGGCTGACCTAATTGTTTGTGGTCGAGGGTTTGTATATATAGATGTAAGATCTCATTGTAGATCATCATGGTTATGTTAGAGGTCATGGTCAAGGAATGTAATATCATTTAGGTAGAGGATTTGGTCAATCATTAGAGATTGAATTGGGTTTATGTAAGAGGATTCAGTCCTCCAGTATTAAGCTTAACTCGAACTGTACTAAGGCATGGGAGATGCTATCGTTTTTTGTTCAACACCTCTGGATCGTAGTCTAGATTTCTATGTAGTGAATGAGGCTCCTTTCGTGATGAGCAGTGCACTCTAGGTTGTTGGCCTTCCTACAAGTGCATGCCTCTCAATTGTAATTCACATAATTACTGTACAAGTATTATCGTACTGTGGGTAGGTTTCCCACCATGTTTTTTCCCTTTACCATGTTCTCCATGTATAAATCTTGGTGTCATGTGGATGGCTTTTATTCTGTGATTATTTTTTATGCTTTATTGGTTTAACTGCTATTCCAGTATTAATATTTTGGGTTCTAGTATTAAATTTTTTAATTGCTAATAGTTCTAGTAATCTATGACAACTGATTCACCCCCCCTCTCAGTTGTCTTCCAGTTATTTAAATTGTCTAACAATTGGTATCAGAGCTTTGGTCCTCTCTACAGAAATCTTAACTGCTTGATAAAGATCATATGGCAACTAACAATTGAAGTTCATCCAGTTCTTTTGGAACTATCTTTTGAAGGGATATTTCGATGCTTGATGGAACAAATTACACAGTATGGAATATTTGGATGGAGACTCATCAGAGATGTCTTGGCAAGGAGATTTGGGAGATCACACAAAATAGTGTCACACCTTATAATTCAGGATCTGGCAATCCTCCTCCGACAAACATGTACAAGGAGTTTGAGAATGATTGTAGAGCAAGACAAGCCCTCTTGTGTACAATTTTTGATCAACAAATAATGGGGCTAAGTAACAAATCATCTAGAAAGGCTATATGGGATAAGTTGGAGACTCTTAATGAAGGTGACCTTACATTGAAGATTGCTAAACTTGATGGTTACTGAGTGATATATGAAAAATTGAAGATGGAAGAAGATGAAAGGATTACTGCATTCGTGGAAAAGGTAAATGAGATTGTTATGGGAATTCAATGTTGTGGTGGAACTCTGAGCGAAGATGAAATTGTTTCTAAAGTCCTGAGAGCCCTACCACCGACTTAAAAAATGAAGGCTACTGCTATTAATGAGTTGAGAACAATGGCTAATACATCTATCAACAAAGATACTTTGGTTGGGAAACTATCTGCTTTTGAGCTTAAAGAATTTGGACCTTCTCGAGCTATGAAGTCTGAACCTACTCCTCATGCATCTACATCTACAATCGATAAGCAAGATTGGAAAGCTTTGTATGAAAGGAATTAGAAGATATGAAGAGAGAAGATGATGAGTTTGTGCAACTTGAAGGACTATTTTCTAGAAGAGTACCTAAAGGACCGATAGGAAGTAAATATGAAGGAAAAGAACCTTTTAAATGTTTTTCATGTAATAAGATTGGTCACTTTGCATCTAGATGTCCTAAAAGCAATTCAAGATTTGAAGAAAGCGCTAGAATATCATTTAAGCCTAACCCTGGATATCAAAACAAGTATAAGTACAAGAAAAACAGAGACAAATCATGCTACATAGTGAATGAGGAAGGCATTACTGATTCTAATGATGAACCGGAAGAAGACTCTTCTAGTGGTTCCAGCAATGGGAAGGACTGGGTATTCTTGGCTATCCAAGAAGATGTTCGAGCATTGGAGGTGACTATACCTGAAGAGAAGGCACTTGCAGCTAAAATTGAAGACAAGGATGAATGGGTAATTGACAGCAGTTGTTCACATCATATGACTGGAGATAAAGGGAAGTTTCTATCTTTGTAAGAATTTGATGGCAGTCTAGTTAGATTTGGAGATGACAAAGCATGTATGATCTAATAGACTTATAAAGAACTAAGAAGGGGGGTGAATCAGTGACAAAAAAAGCAATACTACTTTACACACTGACTGGTAGAAATACTTAACAAGTTTACTAAACACTATGCATGCAATCCAAAATGATATTAAAGCATCCACAATAAGTAAAACATCCACCATAATACAAGTATTTATATGTGGAAAACCCAAATGCGAAAAACCACGACGAGATGGGACTCACAAGTTAACTATCTATAGTAATAGATAACTAAATGGTTAAGGTCTACAAAAGTGCTATGCTAGGAGAGAATCCTATTAAAGATCCCAAAGATCTGTTAGGAGCTATACCCTGTTAAAGGCAGTACCATGTTAGGTGTAACCTCAGTAGAGATTTCAGAATCCAAACTAATGGATCACCTTGTTAAAGGATTTGTACAATGAAGCTTGTTAGAGCTTACTCGGTTAGGGGATTTAACTATTGTAGTGATTAGAAAACAACAGGTGGTGTGATCTAGAAGTAGCACAACTTGCTTGAATAGATCCTCTTCTTCTCAATCAAAACTTGATCACCAACATATTTTGCAATGCTTTCAACAACTTAACACTTTTATCTTTGCCTACATCATATTTGTAAAATAGTTCATCATAATGTCATTATATAGATATTAGATTTCATGTCGTCTTAGAAATCATATCACGATTTCCTAGGTGCAGTGTCTCTTGACAATATGACATAACTCATCACAAATTATCGCCAACATTTGTCGATTACAAGTAACTCATCACGACCAGTGATAACTCATCACACAATCAATGAATACTGGTTGAAGCACCAATACTAGTTAAGAGTTAACCACTCTCAATACAAAAACCATTTTTCCTCTATTACTTCTTTGATGGTCTCCACTGAATCTCCAAGTAGGTGTCAAGACATTCCTGCATATACCGGTTGACTACATGTATTGGTTTGCCACTCTCTAAACCATCATAAACTAAACTTCCAATACCGGTTGCAATACAAGTAACTTTAGAAGAAATATTGGTTTGTCTAACGACAATGTGATCATATGTGTGTGTGTGTGCATGCTCCATCAATGCCAACACATGAAGTTATTCATTACAATCATCATCAAGCCAATAATCTCCCCCTTTGGCATTGATGGAAACACTTAGAAAATTTTAAAACTCTACAACTAAGTGTGCAATTACAAAAATTGTACAAAAACATATTACAACTCCCCATTAAAAATACATACAAAATTTTAACAACACACATACATATTTCTACTCCCCCTTTGACAACAATGCCAAATTGAAAAGTGATATATATATATATATATAGAAAAATTTGCATCAAAAGTTTACATATACAAAAAGTATGTATGAAGGAGTGTTCATCTAAGTTCTGATACTAAATGTAAAGTACTGATGCCAATAGCTAACAAGATAAGAGAGGGGGAGGGGGGGTGAATCATACAAACTTAATCTTCCATATTATCAACAGATTCAACCTCAGTAACTTATACTTTAGTAATATAACTAACAACTGCTAAATATGCTAACTCATAAACACCTAATCATCATAACATACATAACACCAGATTTAACGTGGAAACCCAAATAGGGAAAGCCCACTATGGGATTTTAGACCCACTAAGAAATATACTCTTCTAGAGTATGCTCGGTTAAAAGCAAATCTTGTTAAAGATTACAAACACATTCCTAGATGTGACCCGGTTAAGGGATTTCCCTCAGATCTGTTAGGATCTTCACTTTGTTAGAAGTGAACTTGTCAAAGGATTTCAAACACTCATTTAGAATGTTACCTTGCTAGAGGGTTTACAAATAAGACTGTTAAGTCCACTCGGTTAAGAGATTTCCTGTCACTTACAAAATAACAGTAATAAAAATATATCTACAACTTCACATCTAAAATGCTAAAGCAGATTCTTATTTGCTCAAAACAATCTTGTCATAGGACTTATCTTGTCCTTTTGTTGGGTTCCTTACTCTATTATTCAAAAAGGTCTTCAAGCTTCTGTGCTCGGTAATCACTATGTAGCATCCCTATGCTTACATTTGCCCGCATGCATTATTTATCAACAATTTCTTATCTATAAATAATTTCTAACCGCTTAATCTCCTTGATCACATTACCTGTGATCAATCTTAGCCATCAGATATTTAATCTTGACTAGGTTCAATGTATCCTTTCGATCTAAAAATGTTTTACCTTGCCTTGGGACTTGCATTCCTTTCTTGGAACTTGCACAAGGTTATTACGGTTCAATCTGAGCTGTAGATCTTCCTACTGATCTTCCATTGCCATAGATCCTTAACAAACTTCATGCATGGCATACCAATCATTTATACATCTCCAGCTAATCATTGTCCATCATTAAATAATTCTTTTATCCATCCAATCTGATCTATCATAACTCGGTTGCAACTCGGTAAATACTAAACTTTACTCAGTAGACATTCTGCCTTCATTAAACTATATCAATAACCTTAGGGTTTACTGACTAGGTTCCTTAAGGTTTACCGACTAGGTTCTATGCTCGGTGACATAGTATAGTATTAACCTTACAATCAACAACATATGTAGGACATCAAAACAATCTAAACATCATGATCTCATCATTATCTAACTTGGTAATAGTTGCCCATTGAATAACTTATTTCTCCCCTTTCTTATCACATTCTTTCTGTGTCTTTTACCGACATCTTAATTCTCTTCAAATCAATCTTCTCAAGATATGGCAACATCATACTGAATCAAAAAATCAGTATCTTGACATAAATGACAAAATAATGTTATAAAGATGTTTATCATCCTTTTTTCAGTTATATCAAATAATCTCCAACAAACTTCTCAATATCCTTAATGAATATCAACAATCTCCTTCTATTGAAATGCCAACAATCTTTCTTTCTACTGAAATGCCAACAATCTTTCTTTCTACTAAAATGCCAACATTCACTTCAATTTCAAGAAAATATTACTGAAAGTAAGCTTCATTTGAGAAAAATCATTTTCCCATGCTTCCAGTAAGGTTACAGTAATCTCTATCATTGTGATGACTTGTGCAGAAAATTCTTCCATTGCATCAACTGTACTCATCTCTGGAGTAGCTAAAATCGCTTTTGCATTCTTATAAGCTCATTGCAGGATGTCCACCTTAGGTCTCAATAAGTTATTTAACTCTTTCATGGATTGGAGTCTCTTTGCCTATTCAAAATCATATAGATCTAACCGATTTTGCAAATCATCCACTGATTTGCCAAAGGCTAAGACTGGATCCTATAAAGGTATGTAGGAATTACATATCTTTTCCAGTTCCATTTTTGTCTCTTGTCGCCTCTTAACTAAATTGGTATAGAAAAATGAAAAATTGGATGTGTAGGTTATAATTATCCCTCCTGTCTCAATAGCTTTTCTCAAAAGATCTTTATTTAGGGATAGAGAAAGCTTCCCTGTATCAATATCTTTCATTATATGTTCTCCTCTTTTCTTCCTATAGTTTTTCTCAGCCATAGTCTGAGGGGCTTCCTCAAGGGACTTAAGTTGGTCAAAAGGATCAGCAACCAACTAGCCAAGCTTTCAAATAGGAGTTGACAAGTTCCCTATAGAAGTCTTTGGTAGAAGACTTGACAAATTTTCTGCAACAGTTTGGATGGTTTTTGCTTCCTTCATATGCTCCTTAAGTCTCTTCTTCTGAGCTCTGGATTGCATCACAATTGCAATCTCCAATAATTCCAATGCACTCATATTGTCAACATCTATAGGCCCTCTGATGTCTAATGAGTCATCATCATCATCATTCTGCTGCATGACTAATGCCTTTTCTAGTTCAACAGATTTCTCCTTCTCAGTTTTCTCTTGATCTTTCTCCTTTTCCTATTCAGAGGACTTTTCTGCAACTCTTTCAATGGGGTTCTTCTGAGTAGCTTTTGAAACTAGTGGTAGTTGTGATTTCACTTGTTGATCTTTTACTTGTGGGGGTGGAATATCCAAACTTGGTTGTGTAGCCAGTACTTCCACTGCTTTAAGCAATGAAATAGCTAGTGGTTGTTTATCTAGTTCAATGATATTCCTAGATAGATCAATGGTATCATGTATGTCATTAGCAAAGATCACTGGTTGGGAAGTAGTGTCATCCTTCTTTTCTATAGGATAGACAATATCAGCTTGTAATATTTCTTCCTCATCCATTTCTGGTCTTTCCATAGTATTTTGTTCATTAGCCCATTGGGACTCTATCTGCTTATGCATTGTCTGAATGTCCATTGCTATCTAATGAGTCTCAATTTCAATAGATTGCATCTTTCCACTTATTAACCTTAATCTCCTTGACTTAAAAGGAAATTGTGTTTTGTTTTTATCAAGCAATGCAATTAACAAGTCTTTAGACAAATCAAGAAAATATTGAATAAACACATTATCAATAATTTCATTTTCTTTCTTCACAACTTCTTCCCATTTATTCAAAAGAATAGAATATAAAGAACCAGAAATATCTTTCTTAAGATCACGAGGTAATCTATTGTAATGACACAAATGGTTGATTACTCGTTGAACAATTTGATCCTTCTGATCTACATTAAATGAATCAAAACATTCCTTAACATTATCACATCTATTCTTTCCTAATGTTTTCACAGTTCTCTCAAAATCAGTCATAGGCTTGTAAGACAAAACTTTAATGGGAATACTCTGAGAGGTAGCTTCAACTGGTTTGTCCTTCTTGCTAGTTGCCTTTTGTAGAGCCCCTCCTCAATCAAGCTCTGGTTAACTCAGTTGACCATGGTTGACTTTACTAATAAATGCTATAATTCAATAGGATGGGCTATGTTAGACAGATAGATTGGTGAGGAAAGTAATTGAACCAGGTTACAAAATTATTTCACCATGAGGTGTACATTTTGATGTGTTATGGATACATAACTTTATATGATTCTAGAATAGGATAACTTTGAGATGATGTATGCCATTATTGGATTTAAAGGACTTTACTATGATGATAGAAATAGGAGGCATGTCGTATGTGTGGATCAAAATTATGACGATTATGATAATTACTTATGTGGATTTATTTTGATATAAGATATATTGATTTTGTTTAATGTCAATTGTATGCAGAGTGTTTGACATGTATTCTTATTCATGTCGTTAATTTTATATGAGGCTATTTGGAATTACTAATGTGTAATTGAGATGTGCAGGAAAATTATCCATGTGACCATGGAAATACTATGGAGAAACAAACTTAGACCTATGTACGTTTGTAAAACTAGGGATTGTCTATTTGGAAAAGACAACATCCCGTATGTATCATATTTTATTTGTGAAAGGAAATGATGCATTTGTGTTAAATTGAATTATTAATTTGTGTAAATCCAACAAGAGACAAATTTCATGTGTAATTTTGTATTGTATTTTGTTGTGTCACTTGACACGTGTTGATTTATGTCTTGAATTTTGACTTGTCCCTTGAAGGGAGTTGTTTCAACCATAGCCTTTTCAAACATTTGAATGTGGTTCTAAATTTTCCTTGGGTAGAGAGTCTTCGGAGTGGTCAACTCAAGTTTGACCCAAAAATTAACTTCAGATGGGTTTCTAAGGGGTCAAATGGATTCCTAGGGGTAGTTTAAAGGTGTTTCCTAAAGTCCATAAGGTATACCTATGGGTTAGGAGTATTTTTTGGCATGTGTCTACTCCCATGTGACTGTTTAGTCAACTCAAAAAGTGGGTTTCCTAAGGTGAGCGAAAATTGAAATTAGAAGGTGCCATCCAGGTTAGATAACTTTCCTTTTTGATGTGAGATCTTTTTCCCCACTTTCTCTTACTTTTTCCTTTTTCAGTTTTAGAGACCTGTGAGAACTCTCACTAAGGTCTTTTTAGGCAAGGATTAGAGATTTTGTGGGTAATTAGCCACTCTCCATATTTGGAGATCATGCAATTTTGAAAAGAATAGGTTTTGGGATAGAATTTTGGCTAAGTGTAGAAGGAAGAATTGTGGAATGGGGCTGCTCATCCTCAAACTAGTTCTAGCAAACCTTTGGGCAGATTGAAGGTTGGTTCATCTTCTCTTTTTTGTTTCTTTTTACGTTGCATGTTTATGTTGGAAAGATGGCTTGTATGTAAAAGTTGGTTCTTGTATTTTCCTTTGTGAAAATTATAATGTGACCTATCTGTTACTTCTTTTATGCATTTTCTTGTGATTTGGGAGTAACCAAGGCCTTTTACTCTTGGGAGAGTAGGATGGTCTTGTGGGTGGTAGAAGTTTGACAACCCTCGAGCGAGAGGCTCTCATTATGAGAGTGAACTCAAGGGGTGTATATGTGACCCTTGCTGCATGGCCTGATTTATGCATTTGGGGGTCATAAGGGGAGAAAGTATGGCATGAATGCCTTGGGAGGCATAAGGATGTGGGGTTAACGAGCTTATGATATATCTTTGTTTTCCATGAGGTGGATTTGTGATCTACCATTCTTGTAGTCTCCTCAGGGTATTTGGTCCACTACCACCCATGTAAAAACATCACATTTTGTGATGAAGTGTAGCCTTGGTTGGGAAAATGTTTGCTGTATGTTTTTCCCTTGCTTGTTGTGTTTGCATGTGTGCAACTTGTCTAGGGCTTGGTTCTCCAAGCTTGGGGGTGGCTTCTAGTAAGCCTAGGCTGGGAGGTGAGCTCTCCATGGTCAAAACCTTATGATTTATTTGTAGGATTGCTTGGAAAGAAAAGAAAAAGACAAGTTTGAAAGTTGCTGGTTTTACTTGATTTGCAGAAAAAGATTAAGGAATGGAATACCACATTTTAGTTGCAACAATGTCAAGGAAAAGCTATATGTGGTATTTATTTTGAAAAAGAAATGCATTCATTTTATTTAAAGTCCTCATTTAATAGAAATGAGAGACTAGATGGGTATCTCATCCCAATGTAATGTTGACTATCTTGTATTCTAAGTATTCTTTGAAAGAAAAGTATTATTTTGTCACAAAATGAAATGTTCATGTTGGATATTAAGTTATGTATTGTTCTTGAAATAATATTGGTTGTATAAATGTTATTTTGAAAATAAAAGTTCATCTTATCTCCTTATGCATAGTAAAATAATGGAAATGAGTAAAGTAATAAACTTGCATGTTAGTAAGAGAATATTAATCATTTAGTCCTAATTATTTATTTCCAAATACAAATCATGGTTTAATAGATTTAACATGTCTATCTCTAAAGTTAATTTGAATGATTCTAGTCTAATATAGTTGCTATTAAAAATTATTAAATTATGTCACTTTATTTATTTGCAGTAAATAAATCTAGAATTAGTAATCCATCTCTAAAGTTAGCAAATAGATTGCCAATAGAAAAAGAAATGCTTTATTTAAATCTGTTAATTTTGAAAATCTGCTTTAAGTGATTTTAGGAAAAATAAATATGAATAGTTAAAGTAAATAAAAGAAATCTGCCCTATTTCCATGATGTTCATACTTGGTTAATTTTTGCATAATTATATATATATATATATATATATATATATATATATATATATACATATATATATATATACATATATATATATATACATATATATATATATATAGTTATTTATATATAATACATATATATATATACATATATGTACATATATGTACATATGTACATATATATATATGTACATATATGTATAACTATAACTATATATATATATATATGTACATATGTACATATATGTACATATGTACATATATGTACATATATATGTATTATATATACATATATATACACACATATATATATATATAAATAACTATATATATATATATTTATTTATATATATATATATTTTTTAAAAAGAAAAAAAAACATGTTATTGGTTTTTTTTCGGGGAGCCTCACCCCCCCCCCTCGCATTGTGGGCGGCGACCCCTAGCGGCGGCTGCAGCCACCTCTATGGGTCGCAACCCATAGTCGAGGAGCCTTCCCCCCCCCCCCCCCCCCCCCCCCCGCGTGGGTGGCGCCCCACAATGGCGGTGCAGCCGAACTATGGGCCGCGTCGTACAGCGGCAACCAAGGCCACCACTGTGGGCTATGACCCGCAGGCTCGGCTACAGTTGCCCCTACAGGGAGAGCCCACAGCCTCCACTACTGCGGCACAACCATGAAACCCCCACGACCCCCTATGCAATGCCTTCACCATGGCTCTCTTGGCTTCGCCTTACAAATTCAACCTCCTCTTCCCTGTAAAACAATAAAACCCTAACCAGGTTTGGGTTAGGTAGTTTTGGGTTTTTGTAAAAAAAAAAAAAAAAAAAAAAAAAGGAAGGGTTAGGTTATATCAAGAAAATTAGGTTATCATAATTTTATAATATTTTAGTTAGGGCACATGGGGTATTTTTTATATTAAGATTTGTTTAGAAAATAAATGTCCACATATACAAATATATATGTGTTTTATGAATATATATATATATATATATATATAGTTAAAAATATGAGTGTATAAATTCAACTTTAATTGAATTAGTTTATTTGAACATTCATATTTTATAAACGATTATATAAACATTGAATACGATGTTTTAAACTTTAAATTATTTTGGAGTAAATCTTTTAAGAAATTTATAATGACTTTGTAAGTTATTTTGGCCTTAGGGGATTATTTGTTTTGTTCACCTAAATTTAGGCTTGACGAGAATAAACTTTATAGGGCAAATTTTTATTATGGAGTTAATTAGCCCTTTAGTCAAATTTTAATACATATTATAATTATTTTTAAATTGAAATATAGGTGTTTTAAAAAATCTAAGTGCTAGAGTTAATTTAATTAATTCCTATAGCAATTGAAAGATTAATTGAGATTAATAATATCCCTTGTCAATTAATTTAGAGATTTTTGCGTAAATGAATTTATTTATATATTAAATGGTGAGATAATAATAATTTCTTTGGAAGAGGATATCGTGGTGGAATTATAATTTGCAACTGTAATAAAAGGCACATTCGATGTGAATTTATTATTGTCCTTATGAAAATCATTTTGCTCCATTTGAATATAGGAGTTATCGTAATTTGTTATGTTAGGAATATCCTAACTTTGTCGTCTAGGAGTTTTATAGAAACCTAAGGCTTCTAGATAAATTTGTTCTATTCATCGTTCATGTTAGAAAAACATTTTATTATAATTTAAGATTTCGCTTGGAACAACCTGTTAAGTTGTCACATCTAATTAAGCATAGGTTGCATATAATTAAGTGTTTCAAAAAAAAAAATTAAAAAAATTGTTGTTTGGGTTTTTGCCCAAAAGTTTGGGCATGACATTTTGGTATCAGAGCCCTAGGTTCATACACTGGTGAACATGGGCTACATTCATAACTTAGTTGAACTAAACTATAGCTTCAAAGTATAACACCTAGGTGGAAACTTGCGAAATAACAAAGTAAAACATAAGTGGAAATTCTTCTAAATCAACAGATCAACATACATCATTTCAAGGGGTTCCAAGGGTCACTAAAAGCCCTGGAATTTGAAACTAATTAGTCATAATGCTTATGGCATAATAAGACCCCAAAGGCTACAAAAATTTTAAAATTATAAATATTCTCGGTATTTAATTAATGAAATTTAGATCATTAGTACTTATAAGGTTACCATTCAATTGGAACCCAAATGCAATTATTGCCCTAATCAAATCAAGTATGACGAGTTAATTCTACAATAAAGTACCTATGATGGTAACTAAGAGAATACCATCCATCGAGGTATGTCCTTGACTTGGCAAGTCAAGCAAGCTAGTTAGACATAAGATGAAGGCACAATGAACAAGATAATTGAGATTGCAACAACTAGAGTTAACTTTTTTTTAAGCTATGTGAAAATTTTGGTGGTTCGAGGACCACGACTGCCATTTGAGACAACAATGAAGAAGAGTTAAGAGGTACTCTTGCAAATATTAGAAAGAAGCATTAACCTATCCTAATGAATAGGTGCCTTAAGCATGTGGTTAGGCTAGGTTGCTTATTAAGAGCATTCGTTAGATAATCCTTGTAGCAACGCAGAGAAGCTAGAGTTGTATAACCCTAAAGATAAGGACTAAAGTGATGAATGACAATCTCCTTGATAAATGGACTCTAGCAATATTGTAGATGAATTAACTAAGGAGAAAGGATACATGAACTTCTTGGGTTAAAGCACGTAATTGCAATAAACCCTAAGTTCATCCGTAGTTATATAATTGGGGAAACAAGCAAAGTAAAGCTACAACTAGTTCCCTTATGGGAAGACAATCTTGGAGAAATTAATGGCAAGGAGAGTAGGGATGATTGGGGAATCGTACAAAAAAATCCCTATTGAAGTGCAAGGAGTATAAAAGTATTAGGATCTTATACTCTAGGAATGAGTAACTAATATTCGTTCAGAACCTAAGGAGAAAAGTGCAACCCAAACATGGCTAGTCTCTAGTTACAAGACAATATGTAACATAATTTAACTACTTGACACAACCAAAGTAGGTTTGTAAATTTATGGCACTCAAGTGTGAAGCTATGCAAAAACATTAAGTATGGATGAAACAACATGCAGATGGAAATGGCTTATGGAAAGATAGTATAGCAGTATTATAATATGAAGGTTTTAATGACGATTAGTTGGTAGTATAAGATATTTTATGAGAACATGGATAAGGAGCCAAATTATGTGGTTAGCCAAGGGTGAACTTGGAAATTATGGGAGTCTTAAGACATTGGTAATTAATGGACACCCTTATGTTATACCATATTTGGGTAACAGGATACTATGATGATAAGGTGGTTTACGTGGTTTGAAGGAAATTGTAAGTTGTGATATGTCAAAAATTGGCTAGTAAGTAAATATAAATAAGTAATATGGAAAGAGATAAAAAAAATTTACCAAATTTTAATTAATAGGGTGAGTGTTGGTCAATTCTCAAGTGCACACCCCCTTGATATCATAAGTTGCATAGGGAAGTAGGAGGGAATAAGTCAACTCTCCGCGTTGTTTGAAATATGTCATGAAATGTGTGGGAAGGAATTAGTTGTCAAGCGTTATTGATTTTACTTAACAATTAGTCCACCCTAAATGGTTCTTAACCATAAGTGTTAGTAATTTGGCAACATGCTCCTTATTGACGAGAACGAAAGGATGATTAGAGGTGAAAATTCAAGGAGTTAGCAAAGGTGCTAAGAAAACAAATGATGTCCCTAATATAATTATATGATTACTTTATTTTTTTCAAATCCTAAGTGTTCCTAAGTATACAAATGATAATTTTGTGCCGAACTATCCACCGCATGTGAGTAAGACATGAAAGTGTCGATGCATGAGTTACCATGTAATATTGAACCAAGGTTTAGCATATCAAGAAAATTAATGGAAGTCCTAGAAGAATGGACGGAGGATGGTAGAGTTAGTGCAATCACCTGTTAGATATATTTATGGATGTTAATAACCCTAAATAGATAAGAGATTATGACATAAAGTGTGGCTTGTGATAGCAATCACATGAAGGTTAAAATGGAACATGATCTACAAAATGATTGCAATCTCATGTGTATAAGATATTTCATAAATAATAAAGGAATATAGATAATCTAAGAATCTCAAGAGTCTAATAATCACTTCCTAACACACTCAGGACGTGTGATCTTGGGTGATGTGTTGCGGTTACTCCCTATAGCATGGCTAGTATGGTCATCTTGTTTCGAGTTTGATTCGATAGTATTTTTGACTTTCTTTGAATAGTATATTGCGACCTAGGGGCTAGTACTTTCTTTTTATTTATTTATTTTTATCTTGAAAGGACCACTAAATTTATGTTCTTTTTATTGGAGCTATGGCACTTGCCATGTTGCTAATTTTAATATCTTTCAATTGCCAGCACTTTTCTTCTTTGATTGGATTTGGCAAAAGTAACTTTTATTTTGATCTTTTAAAGTGTCCAGTGGTCATTTTGACGTTAATATAGCTAGCCTTAGTGATGTGATTTGTGTAATGTCTATCATGTTTGTTGAACCACTGATATTGTGTCAAGGGAGAATACCACAAGGAGTTAAATTAGGAACACAGAATAAACAAAGAATGTTATTTTGAAATAAGGTAAAGAAAGGAATATTCTCCTAAATAAAATTATTTGCAAGTAATCTAAGAGAGGAAATTTATAACAGAAAAATTATATATATATATGTGTGTGTGTGTGTGTGTGTGTGTGTGTGTGTGTGTGTGTGATCTAGACCTAATGAATTGCGAAAGTGATGATAATTGCAGACTGGTAAATTTGGCATGTGTATGGAGATGATTGCGTGGATGAGATAAAAAAAAATAAAAAGTATTATTAATTTTCATCACTCCCTTAGAATGGGATGGTTATGTACCTTAATGTCTGGGTTTTGCGAATAATGTACCTATGAAACTAAAACCTTGGTGCCTAGAAATACCAAGCATTATGGGCCCTAGGAGTAGAAAATTTCCCTACTTATGGGTAGATTCAAAGAACTTAAACTTGATTATTCCTTGTTGCCTAAGGATGTTGGAAGAAATCATGCACCTAGGGTGGTTTACCAAATATGTAATTTACCCCCTTATGAGGCACCTTGATGTAAAATAAGTAGATTCATTATGGATAAACTGTGGTGTCAATTCTCTTTAGTGGCGAGCATGGATGACAATTGCAGTGGGATAAACATGTTTTACACAAACCCTTAATAAGTATGACTTCTAAAAATTAATAAGTAAACTATCATATGTAACTTTGTTTATGGGAGTTGATGTGTGTTATTGATATAATTTGGATGGTGCATTAACATAAGTTGTTGAAAGATAGAATTTTGTAAACACCTACCTGAGATTGAAGGGACATATAAGAATTTAACCATATGAAGATAGTAAGCTAATTACAATAATAAGTTGGTTTTGGTAATGCATCTTTCTAGTAGGCAAGATAAGATTTATAGTAACCTATTGAAATTGCGGGAAATGTTATGTCCCTATTCTGTATTCTGCTCATGCGACTTCTAGGAGTAAGTCGATCTCTAGGGGAGGAGGATGTAGAGCCCCTCCCCAATCAAGCTCTGGTTAACTCAGTTGACCATAGTTGACCTTACTAATAAATGCTATAATTCAATAGGATGCGCTATGTTAGATAGATAGATTGGTGAGGAAAGTAATTGAACCAAGTTACGGAATCATTTCACCTTGAGGTGTACATTTTGATGTGTTATGGATACATAACTTTATATGATTCTATAATAGGATAACTTTGAGATGATGTATGCCATTATTGGATTTGCAAGACTTTACTATGATGATAGAAATAGGAGGCATGTCTTATGTGTGGATCAAAATTATGAGGATTATGATAATTACTTATGTGGATTTACTTTGATATGATCTATTGATTTTGTTTAATATCAATTGTATGTAGAGTGTCTGACGTGTATTCTTATTCATGTGTTTAATTTTATATGAGGTTATTTGGAATTACTAATGTGTAATTGAGATGCGCAGGAAAATTATCCATGTGACCATGGAAATACTATGGAGAACCAAATCTAGACCTATGTACGTTCGTAAAACTAGGGGTTGTCTATTTGGAAAAGACAACACCCCGTATGTATCATATTTTATTTGTGAAAGTAAATGTTGCATGTGTGTTAAATTGAATTATTAATTTGTGTAAATCCAACAAGAGACAAATTTCATGTGTAATTTTGTAATGTATTTTATTGTGTCACTTGACACATGTGTTGATTTATGTCTTGAATTTTGAATTGTCTCTTGAAGGGAGTTGTTTCAACCATAGCCTTTTCAAACATTTGAATGTGGTTCTAAATTTTCCTTGAGTAGAGGGTCTTTGGAGTGGTCAAATCAAGTTTGACCCAAAAATTAACTTCAGATGGGTTTCTAAGGGGTCAAATGGACTCCTAGGGGTAGTTTAAATGTGTTTCCTAAAGTCCATAAGGTATACCTATGGGTTAGGAGTACTTTTTAGCATGTGTCTACTCCCATGTGACTATTTAGTCAACTCAAAAAGTGGGTTTCCTAAGGTGAGCGAAAATTGAAATTAGAAGGTGCCATCTAGGTTAGATAACTTTCCTTTTTGATGTGAGAACCTTTTCCCCACTTTCTCTTAACTTTTTCCTTTTTTAGCTCTAGAAACCCATGAGAACTCTCACTGAGGTCTTTTTAGGAAAAGATTAGATATTTTGTGGGTAATCACCCACTCTCCATTTTTGGAGATCATGCAATTTTGAAAAGAATAGGTTTTGGGATAGAATTTTGGCTAAGTGTAGAAGGAAGAATTGTGGAATGGGGCTGCTCATCCTCAAACTAGTTCTAGCAAACCTTTGGGCACATTGAATGTTAGTTCATCTTCTCTTTTTAGTTTCTTTTTACATTGCATGTTTATGTTGGAAAGATGGCTTGTATGTAAAAGTTGGTTCTTGTATTTTCCGTTGTGAAAATTATTATGTGACCTATATGTTACTTCTTTTATTCATTTTCTTGTGATTTGGGAGTAACCAAGGCCTTCTACTCTTGGGAGAGTAGGATGGTCTTGTGGATGGTAGAAGTTTGATAGCCCTCGAGCGAGAGGCTCTCATTATGAGAGTGAACTCAAGGGGTGTATATGTGACCCTTGCTGCATGGCTTGGTTTATGCATTTGGGGGTCATAAGGGGAGAAAGTATGACATGAATGCCTTGGGGGTCATAAGGATGTGGGATTAATGAACTTATGATATATCTTTGTTTGCCATGAGGTGGCTTTGTGATCTACTATTCTTGTAGTCTCCTTAGGGTATTTGGTCCACTACCACCCATGTAAAAACATCACATTTTGTGATGAAGTGTAGCCTTTGTTGGGAAAGTGTTGGATGTATGTTTTTCCCTTACTTGTTGTGTTTGCATGTGTGTAACCTGTCTAGGGCTTGGTTCTCCAAGCTCGAGGGTGGCTTCTAGTAAGCCTAGGCTGGGAGGTGAACTTGATTTGCAGAAAAAGATTAAGGAATGGAATACCGCATTTTAGTTGCAACAATGTAAAGGAAAAGCTATATGTTGTATTTATTTTGAAAAATAAATGCATTCATTTTATTTAAAGTCCTCATTTTATAAAAATTGAGAGACTAGATGAGTATCTCACCCCTATGTAATGTTGACTATCTTGAATTCCAACTATTCTTTGGAAAAAAAGTATTATTTTGTCACGAAATGAAATGTTTATGTTGGATTTTAAGTTATGTATTGTTCTTGAAATAATATTGGTTGTATACATGTTATTTTGAAAATAAAAGTTCATCTTATCTCCTTATGCATAGTAAACTAATGGAAATGAGTAAAGTAATAAACTTGCATGTCAGTAAGAGAATATTAATCATTTAGTCCTAATTATTTATTTCCAAATACAAATCATGGTTTAATAGATTTAACATGTCTATCTCTAAGGTTAATTTAAATGATTCCAGTCTAATATAGTTGTTGTTAAAAATTATTAAATTTTGTCACTTTATTTATTTGCAGTAAATAAATCTAGAATTAGTAATCCATCTCTAAAGTTAGCAAATAGATTGCCAATAGAAAAAGAAATTCTTTATTTAAATCTTTTAATTTTGAAAATTTGCTTTAAGTGATTTTAGGAAAATAAAATATAAACAGAATGGTTAAAGTAAGTAAAAGAAATCTGCCCTATTTCCATGATCTCCATACTTGGCTAATCTTTGCATAATTTTAGGAAGCAAAGCAAATAGTTTCCAATTATATATATATATAGATAGATAGATACACACACACACACACACACACACACACACACACACACACACACACATATATATTCTATTAAAAAAAAATTATTTTTTTTAAAAGAAAAAAAAACATGTTATTGGTTTTTTTTCGGGGAGCCTCGCCCCCCCCCCCCCCCAAATGCTGTGGGTGGCGACCCTGAGCGGCAGCCGTAGCTGCCTCTGTGGGCCACAACCCACAGTCGGGGAGGCTTCGCCACCCCCCCTATGGGCGGCGCCCCACAGTGGCGGCACAACTGGACTACGGGCCGCATCCCACAGCGGCGGCCAAGGTCGCCTCTGTGGGTTGTGACCCAGAGGCTCGGCTGCGGCTGCCCCTGCGGAGAGCCCCGATCGCCTCCACCACCGCCGCACAACCATGAAACCCCTGTGTCCCCCTGTGCAATGCCTGCGCCATGGCTCTCTTAGCTCCGCCTTGCAAATTCAACCTCCTCTTCCCTGCAAAACAATAAAACCCTAACCTAGTTCGGGTTAGGGTAGTTTTGGGTTTTTGTAAATGAAAGAAAAAAAAAAAAAGAAGGGTTAGGTTATGTCAAGAAAATTAGGTTATCATAATTTTATAATATTTTAGTTAGGGCACATGGGGTATTTTTTATATTAAGATTTGTTTAGAAAATAAATGTCCATATATACAAATATATATGTGTTTTATGAATATATATATATATATATATATATATAGTTAAAAATATGAGTCTATAAATTTAACTTTACTTTAATTAGTTTATTTAAACATTCATATTTTATAAACGATTATATAAACATTGAATATGATGTTTTAAACTTTAAATTATTTTGAAGTAAATCTTTTAGGAAATTTATAATGACTTCGTAAGTTATTTTGGCCTTAGGGGATTATTTGTTTTGTTCACCTAAATTTAGGCTTGACGAGAATAAACTTTATAGGGCAAATTTTTATTTTGGAGTTAATTAGCCCTTTAGTCAAATTTTAATACACATTATAATTATTGTTAAATTGAAATATAAGTGTTTTAAAAAATCTAAGTGCTAGATTTAATTTAATTAATTCCTATAGCGATTGAAAGATTAATTGAGATTAATAATATCCCTTGTCAATTAATTTAGAGATTTTTGCATAAATGAATTTATTTATATATTAAATGGTGAGATAATAATAATTTCTTTAGAAGAGGCTATCGTGGTGGAATTATAATTTGCAACTATAATAAAAGGCACATTCGATGTGAATTTATTATTGTGCTTATGAAAATCATTTTGCTTCGTTTGAATATAGGAGTTATCATAATTTGTTATGTTAGTATCCTAACTTTGTCGTCTAGGAGTTTTATAGAAACCTAAGACTTCTAGATAAATTTGTTCTATTCATCATTCACGTTAGAAAAACATTTTATTATAAATTAAGATTCTGCTTGGAACAACCTATTAAGTTGTCACATCTAATTAAGCATAGGTTGCATATAATTAAGTGTTTCAAAAAAAAAAAAAATTGTTGTTTGGGTTTTTGCCCAAAAGTTTGGGCATGACACCTTTACTTTCTTTGGCTCCTCCTTAGTGTCAGTTTCATCAGATTCTTCTTGAAGAATCAGTTGTCGACCTCTCTTTTTCATTGCAGTCTGCTTCTTTATGTACACCTTTGGTTCTTGTTCCTTCTTCACTTGGACACTTCGTGTCACTCTCGTACTTATTGACACCAGAGGTGCTTGCTCAGCCTTCTTCTTTTTCCCTTTATTACTACTGGGTGGAGCAATACTGGTTCCAGATTTTGTAGTTTTCTCCTCAACAGTATCCGGTCTTTTCTTCTTGTTGTCCACTGGAGATGCCAACAGGTTATTGTCATAACCAATCAGTAAGTCATAATTGACATTATAGCTCATGTCTTCCATTTCATATTCTCTAGGTTCAATAGCTTCCATCAAACAGAAATTAGTGGTGAATGTGAAAATGATGTTCCTGGAAAAAAATTTCACCACATCTTCAGGTAGCCTAACCCTCATACTCATCTTCTTTTGAAATTCATTGAAGTACATGTTCATTGTAGAAGAGAAATTTTTCTTAACAATCTTAATGATGTTCATGATCTGAGAAGTTACTGGTAGGTCTTTAGACCATTCAATGTCACCAATTCCCAATAGGAAATTATGAAAGTAAAAGAATAAACCAATCAATAACTGACCAAATTTGAACTTCTGGCTATTGTCCTTCTTAATTGATTTTAGATTCAACATCAATTGACTCCTTATGGCCTTACATAGGTCATAATCTGTGTTCTCAGCAATCATTCTATAGGATGTATGAACTACTGCAGATGACACATAATTCATTCTACTGTTATAGAATATCCTGTAACCTATAACAATAGTAGCCAGTTTAACCGCTGGGTCTTTAATGTTATTAATAGAAAATGAAGCCCATTAGAGGTAGATGAGGTTAAAGTGGTTACAGTCTCATTAGAAATTTGCCTCAGCTTGGGAACTTCACCGATTGACCAAACACCATTCACAACATGGATAGATTCCTTGGTTATAGTGTCTATCCTTTTCAGATACATGTTTTCACCATGAACGTGACTTAGAATGATTCTGATGTGTTCTTCTTCTAAAATCCTTAAGAAAATAAGCTACATTATGAAAACCCTTCTCATAAACCCTAATAAATTCAGGTTGGATCTTTCTGCTCTTATCACAAAGGGATTTCAATTGAGAATAAATTGATTGTGATCCTAAATCTTCAATTTTAGAATCAATATAACTAGATAAATCACCTTTTATGATAATGCCTTTAGGAACTTGAGATAAAGCATTGTAAGACACTATTTGTTCTGATTACACAACCTCCATAGGTTATATTTGTCTCTCCACTTGCTTAGATGACAAAGCCATTTAGATAAACTTGATTTGAAAAGGGATTTACAAAGAAATACCTTAATTCTCACATGCTACCTCAGTTACCAGTTGATTACTCAAATGCACACTAGTTCCACCTTCACTAATCTTCGAATTAGCTTCAATCATATAGTTTAGAGCATAAATTCATCTAAGACCAGTGAGAAAATCTCTCTTGGCTCTTCAAGTGCTCAAGAATTCTCTTTCGAATGCATTTAGGATAAAAATAACATAGTAAAAATCACTTTTATCCTTTTTACCTACTGCATTAATTGCTCAACCACTAGGCTTACAAACCCCAATACACCACTTGACAGTATATCCAACATTAACAGGTGTAGAACCAGTTGACAAACTTTTGCAAAACTGATTGACAAAGATATCAGGATCTCTCACAGAATAACTCAAAAATGCAAAATTTCTTACCACTCATCTTTCAAGGAGTCTAGAAGTAGATTTATCACTATGCTCCCCTTAGCCCTGTTGAAAGGCTCAATTCACCAGTGTAGGATTCTCCACACTGGGTGAAGGATTGGATTCTTGTGCAGGCATATCATCACTCTTCTTTTTCTAGATTCGACTCATCTCTTTTCTTATTTCCTCAACATTTACCTTCTTCTTACCCTTCTGGTCTATAGGATGATTAACCAGTTTGTTCTTCCTCGTTCTATAGAACTTCGCCATGTGTCTCAGTTTGTGATAATGATAGCAGGCCATTCCAGATGATCTCCAAGGTCCAACATTGCCTCTTCCAGTTCTCCTTTTGCAATTCATAGCCACATGACCATAAATGTTACAAATGGTGCAAATTACATTAGTTACCTTTTCCATCTCAAATGGACTAAATCGGTTGACATAGGGTTTCTGCCAGTTCAAGTTACCTGGATTGTCATAGGTTCTCCTCTAGTTACCATTAGGTCTTAGATTCATGTGAGGTATTGGATTATTTGCTCCATATCTACATTCAACTAATCTATGTCCATACATGTTGCATGTAAAACAATGACCTTCAAATCTCCTAGATACATACCTAGCATTTGCATTGTAGCCTGTATTCTCATTGGGTATGTTTCTACGCATATTTACAGTATGTCCAGGTTTATTTTAGAAAAAACAAACAAGTTTACAAAATTTCTTATCGATAGACTTGTTAGCCTTATGAGCAGTTTTGTCCTTGTGAATGTTGCTCTTTGTACTAGAAGATTCTCCTTCTTAGATGTCTTAAAGCCTAGTCCAGATGTATCACCTTTAATCCTTTGTGATTCAATCTGCTCATCTAGCATAGAAGAACATTTATTGAACTTTTCCAACGTTCCATTAGCCTTAGTGAGTTCTCTGGTAAGATCTTGATTGTGTTTTGTAAGTCTCTCTCTTAGGGATGATACCATTCCAAGATCTAGCTGCAAAGCCTCTTTTTCTTCTTTCTCTACATATCAATGTTCATGCAAGGTTGCATTCTCTTGTTTGATCTTAGAAATCTCATAATCTCTTTCATTTACAAGGTCTTCAGTTTCCCTCCTCTCTTCTAGCTCCTAGCTCATGCAAATAGTTAGGGCTTCTAACTCTCTTCTCAGATTTAGCTTTTCACCATTCAATTTTTCAACTTCTTCATCTAATGCATCAATGTTAGCTTCATCTAAAGAACTATTGTCAGATATTTTCAATAGTTGTTCAGTTAGCTCTCTCCTTTTGACTTGTGAAGCTTTAAATCTGACCCTTAGGGTTTCAAGCTCTTCCTTGGTAGCTTCAAGCACTTTAGCCATCTCAAAGTAGGTCATATCCCCCATGGTGGCTTAAGGGTTTCCTTCCAAGTGATTAATCCTTAAGGAAGTTAAGCTCTGATACCAATTGATAGACTTATAAAGCACTGAGAGGGGGGAGTGAATCAATGACGATAAAAACTATACCACTTTAAATACTGATTGATAGAGATACTTAACAAGTTTACTAAACACTATGCATGCAATCCAAACTGATATTAAAGGATCCATAATAAGTAAAACATCCAACATAACACAAGTGTTTATACATGGAAAAATCAAATGGCTAAAACCACGGTGAGATGGGACTCACAAGTTAACTATCTGCGGTAATAGATAACTGACCAGTTAAGGTCTACAAAAGTGCTTTGCTAGGCATGAATCCTATAATAGATCCCAAATCTTTGTTAGGAGCTATACCCTGTTAAAGGTAGTACCCTGTTAGGAGTAACCTAAGTAGAGGATTTCAAAATCCAAACTAATGGATCACCTTGTTAAATGATTTGTACAATAAACCTTTTTAGAGCTTACCCGGTTAGGGTATTTAACTGTTGTAGTGATTAGAAAATAATAGGTGGTGTGATCTACAAGTAGCACAACTTGCTTGAATAGATCCTCTTCTTCTCAATCAAAACTGTATCACAAACATATTCTGCAATGGCTTCAACAAATTAACACTTTTATCTTTGCATACATCATATCTATAAAATAGTTCATCATGATGTCATTATATAGATATTAGATTTTATGGCATCTTAGAAATCATATCACAATTTCCTAGGTGTAGTGTATTTGAAGAATCTAACCTAACTCATCTTAAATTACCACAAAAATTTGTCAGTTAGGAGTAACTCATCAGACAATCAATGAATATTGGTTGGAACACTGATACCGGTTAAGAGTTAACCACTCTCAATACATAAATCGATTGTCCTCCATTGTTTCTTTGATGGTCTCCACTGAATCTGCAAGTAGGTGTCAAGCCATTCCTGCATATACCGATTGACTATATGTACTGGTTTGCCACTCTCTAAACCATCATAAACTAAACTTACAATACCAGTTGCAATACAAGTAACTTTAGAAGAAATATCAGTTTGTCTAATGACAATGTGATTGTATGTGTGTGTACATGTTCCATCAATGACAACACATGAAGTCATTCATTATAATCATCATCAAGCCAACATGATCAAAGGAAAAGAAACTATATCATTGGATGGTCGGAACAATATTGAAAATGTTTATTATGTTGAAGGTTTGAGGCATGATCTTTTGAGTGTAGGACAATTGGTGGATAAGGGATGTCTTACAATTCAAGGATGGAAAATGCAAAATCATTAACAAATCTGGTTTGGAGATTGCAACCAGTACACAAACAGAAGGTAAAATATTTCAATGAACTCCGGTGAGAAGACATATTTGATTACACTGATTGATGAGAGTTGGCTATGGCATAAAAGGTTGTGTCATGTTAATTTTGATTGCATTGTGAAGATCAGTTCAACTAAGGCAGTTAGGGATGTACCTAAGATTATGAAGCCCTATAATCCAGTATGTAAAGAATGTCAAATGGGTAAACAAGTCAGAACCTATTTTAGGAGTATACAAGATAAATGAAATGATGTTCTTGATCTTATTCATACTAATTTATGTGGCCCTGCTAGAGTTAAATGTTTTCAAGGTGATAGATATTTCATGTTAATCATTGATGATTATTCTAGAATGATATGGGTTAGTTTTCTAAAGGAAAAATCTGAGGCATTAGTTTAAAATCTTAACGCTTAAGTGGAAACTGAGACAGGATTGAAGATTAAATGTTTGAGGTAGATCATGGTTGAGAATTCACATTCGATGAGTTTAATAATTTTTGTGAGAAGCGTGGTATAAAAAGACAATTTTTTGCTCCCTAGACACCTCAGCAGAATGGAGTTGTGGAAGGAAGTACGAAACTATCTTGGATGTTGCTAGAACAATGATGACAGAAGCTAGTCTACCTCATATCTACTAGAGAGGAGCAGTGAGCACATCGATTTATACATTCAATAGAGTACATATCAAAAGCGAAACCGGTAAGACACCTTATAAATTATGGTTTGGCGACACACTTACAATTAAGTATTTCAGAATTTTTGGTAGTAAATATTATATTAGGAGAGATGATATCATTGGGAAATTTGATCCTAGATGTGATGAAGGCATATTTCTTGGTTATTATAATGAAAGCAAAGCATATAGATGTTTTAACAAGAGATTAATTATGGAGAGTGCTAATGTCAAAGTAGATGAGCTAAACAAAAGTCAAATCAGAGTTTATGAAAAGGAACCGGTAGTGGAAATGATTATATCTGAACCTAAAGCGCCTTTATCGGAATAGAGTGTTGAACTAGTTACTCTGGTAGTATCAGAGAATTCTATAGTAACTGAAGAACAACGAAGAGGAATAGAAAGTCAGAAGAATCCTAGGTATGTGAGATTGAATCATTTAGAAGATTAGATCATTGGGGATAAGAGCAATGGAGTGATGACTAGAAGAATACTGGTAACCAATGAGGTATGTTTAATTTCACAAGTTGAATTGGTATCAGTAATTGAGGCATGTAAAGATGAATATTGGTTGAAAGCTATGGAAGAAGAATTAGATCAGATTGAGAAAAAATACACATGGACCTTGGTTCCTCGGCCTAAAAATAAAAATGTTATTGGAACTAAATGGGTTTTTATGAATAAATTGAATGAGGATGGTCAAGTTATAAGGAATAAGACTAGATTGGTTTGTAAAAGACATTCTACAAGGAAGGAATTGATTATGGAGAGACTTTTGCACCTGTAGCTAGGATTGAAGCTATAAGATTATGTCTTGCCTATGCTTCTTATAAAAACTACAAGGTTTATCAAATAGATGTTAAATGTGCATTTTTGAATGGGGATCTTGATGAGGAAGCTTATATTGAGAAACCTAATGGTTTTTCACTATCAGATGATACAAATATGGTTTGCATGTTAAGGAAAGCTTTATATGGATTTAAACAAGCACCTAGAGCTTGGTATGAAAGGTTGGATAAATATTTTTTGAAGCTTGGATTTACTAAGGACAGTGCTAACAGTAATTTATATTATAAGATCACTGATGATGATATACTGATTATTGAAGTATTTGTTGATGACATTATTTTTGGAGGTGAAGATAAGTTATGCATAGAATTTTCTAAGAATATGGAGAAAGAATTTGAGATGTATATGATTGGTGAGATGAAATGTTTCTTAGGTTTGCAGATTACTCAAACTAACAAAGGTATTTTCATTTGTCAAACTAAATATGCATGGGAATTGTTGAGGAAATTTGGTATGAGAGATTATAAACTAGTAAGTACTCCCATGGTTACAAGTGAGAAATTGACAAGAAAAGATGTTTCTACACCGGTAAATCCTACAAGATACAAATATATGATTTAAGGTCTTCTTTATTTGACTTAGACTAGGCTTGACATTATGAATGCTATTTGTATTGTTTTAGGATTTCAGAGTGATCCTAGAAAAAATCATGAGATTGCGGTGAAAAGGATTTTTAGATACTTGCAAGGTACATCTAAAATATGGTTTGTGGTACCGTAAGGATGATAACTTTAATTTATGTGCATATACAATTGCTGATTGGCCTAGAGATATTGATGACCGGAAAAGCACTTTCGGTGGAGCTTTCTTTCTTTGAAAGAAGTTGGTTTCATGGATCAACAAGAAACCGTCATGTACTTTTTTATCTACTGCTGAAGCTGAGTATGTTACTGCTGCTACTAACCGTACACAAGTTTTATGGATGAAGCAAATGTTGAAGGATATAAAGGTGGATTGTGATGCACCGGTAGTTATTCACTATGATAACTCTGTTGCTATTGATATATCAAAGAATTCAGTATTTCATTCTAAAACAAAGTACATATCTATCAAGTATAGATTTTTGAAGGAAAAGGTGGAAGCAAATGAAGTTAGATTAGTTTATGTGAGCACTAAAGAGAAGATTGCAAATATTTTCACTAAACCTTTCCCCAAGAAATCATTTGAGTACCTGAGAGACAGTTTGGGAGTTTCTACCCCTCCGATAGAGACTTTATTGATGCAGTTTGGCATTAGTATGATATGCAATATCAAAGATACTATTCATTCTGGCATTGATGTGGGATGCTACTTCTCAAGGGGAGTAGTCAGCTTTGTGATTTAGTGGTTTATGTTTTTGCTTTGACATTTTTGTCAGATTTCTAGCATTGATGTCAAAGGGGGAGAGATATTGATGTGAAAAAGACAAAGAAAGAAAAAGAAACAATCATTGGGGGAGATATATGAATAATAAAAGTAAACAGGATAGATATTGACATTCAGAGCTTTATGTGGGAGATTTTTGATTGTCCTCTATTGGGGCAGACTTGTTTGGCATTTCTTGGTACTTAGATGTTTTTCACATCTAGTGTTGCCATCAATGCCAAAGGGGGAGATTGTTGGCCATCTGGTGGAATTGATTATGTGTTGTATTGATATCTTATCATTGATGCCAACACTAGCTGTTTGGATGCTTTACAGACACCCTTCTGGTCCCAGTAAGTTAAGTTGATTATGG
Source organism: Cryptomeria japonica (assembly GCF_030272615.1). Classification (NCBI taxonomy): domain Eukaryota; kingdom Viridiplantae; phylum Streptophyta; class Pinopsida; order Cupressales; family Cupressaceae; genus Cryptomeria; species Cryptomeria japonica. The sequence goes on along the minus strand of NC_081405.1, from coordinate 308,710,537 downwards.
TTGTTTTGGATCTAACATGATCCAATAGGCTATGGTATTGTTTGGTGATTGAATTGGCTCATATTTAGTCAGTTGGTTTTGGTCTGGTGATCGGATGCTATCCTACTTTCTTATAAGCTTAGTTTCTCATTCCGATGAGAGTTTCACCGATAGAGCTTTTGATGAATATATTTGATGAATTGCATAAGTGGTGTTGGTGCAACTTCTGGAGGAGTTTCAGGATGTTGTTGGTGATCATGTTCGAGACTTAGCAGATGAAGATCATTGTTGTAGTGTGTGGACATATACTGGGTCTCGGTTGATCTAGGTTATGGACCAACTTTAATGTAATGTGTGGATTGGACCTCTCGATGTGTTTTCGAGATGTCTTATGTGTTGAAAATTATTTGTTTGGTCTAAGGTCGACATGGTTTGTAATTATGTAATTGGTTTATTATCTAGTGGCCGACCTAATTGTTTGTGGTCGAGGCTTTGTATATATAGATGTAAGATCTCATTGTAGATCATCATGGTCATGTTTAAAGAGGTCATGGTCAAGGAATGTAATGTGTGAATAATGTAATATCATTCAGGCAAAGGATTTGGTTGATCATTAGAGATGGAATTGGGTTTATGTTGTTACTACTTATTAAGTTGCCATTAGTTTTATATCCAAATTCATTCTATATACTCTAGTCAGTTACTACTACCGAAACATTCAGTCGGTATACACAGAGCAGTCAGTTATAGGAGAAAGTATTCACAGAGCCCAGTATACACCGAGCTGTCTACCGAGTAACACTATATGTCTACCAAGTAGAAATGATGATACACTGAGTTGATATACACTGAGTGAAAAGTGCTACCAGATTCATTGAACTTGGACACACATGTGGAAACATGTTACAAGATCGAGGAACAAAGAACCGTTATCACATTGAAAATTGCACTTCTAGATTGTGTATGATTTTGAGGTGATCTATCCAATGAAATATTTTGTATGGTTATTCATTCGATAAATCATGTTTGTAAGATCGAAGCAATGAACCAGATCACCAACATAAGAGATCTATTTATATAGCATGGATTGAGATCATTTATAAGAGATAGAGAAAGATATAGAGGTGTATGAAGCAAGACATGTGTGATACATAAGAAAGCACTGAGTGTTATGACTATTACAGAGACACAGAGGTCACCAAGAAGGATTTCAGAGAATAGTTAAAGAACAAAGTAAACAGAAGGGTTTATCGAGTTACTCTATGGGTTACCAAGGTATGCTATAAGCAAGGTAATCTCATTTTGAGCACATAGAATCTGATATAACATTTCAGATGTAAAGTTGCAGATATTTGTAAAAATTTTATTGTAATATTTTGAAGTTGTAAGAGAAACCTTTAATAGGGTAAAAGACTGTAACAAAGTCTATAAATTGTAAAGCCTTTAACCAGGTGCAACATTTAGAATAAGTGTTTTAAAATCCTTTAGCAAGGTAGATCTAACGATCTTGATACTCCTAACAAGGTAAGCTATCAGAAATTGCTAAACATGTAGCTCTAACCGAGCACTCTTTATTATTGCAGTAATGAAGTTGTGGGTGCCATCCCCACCGCAATTTTTCTCTCTAACCAAGAGTTTCTGCGTAACCAAAATATATGTGTCATGGAGTGAATCATATATGATTGTTATCTATTTGTTTTAGCTTTATGTTATGTTACAACAGTTTTTGGTTTATGCATAATAGTAAAGATATTGTTGTTAAAAGGATTTGAAGTACTGATTCACCCCTCCCCTCTCAGTAGATTAGCTTTCCATATTGGGCCTAACAATTGGTATCAGAGCTTGAATCTTGGAAAAGGGTTTAACAGCCTAAGGAAAAAGATCTTATCAATGGAAAGCTATAAACAATCTCTGAGAATTGTGTATTTGCAAGAAGTGTTGGAACATGCTAATCAAGTGATTGTAGACATGCAAAGACAAATGTAAAAATCATTGAAAGTTAGAAGAAGATTGTCTAATGATTTGCAGGACTCTTAAGAGTTAGTGGAACAGATTGAGACATCATCTGAGAATAGTATATCTAAAGAGACTGAAGAGATGATTGGAGAACTGAAAGAAAAGAACAAAGCACTGATTGATCAGCTAAAAGCAATGAAAAGAGGACATGAACATTTCAGCACACAGATGACTGAAAATCTTGATGCATTGAGGACAACTGAGGATAAAGTAAGAGATATTGAAAGAGAAAAACAATAGCTTGAAGCATTAGTATTTGAAAAGAATGATGAAATCACAAGGTTGACTGGAATTCAAAGTAATCTGTCAGATCAATTGGGTTATGCACATCATGAAGCAAATCTGAAGGATAATGAGAATCAAGCATTGAAACTTGAAGTATCAAAGTTAACCGATGAACTTGAAATATAGAAGAAATCCAAAGAAACACTGAAGAAGAGTTATGAAGCATCAAAGATGTTGGATGAGCAATTGAATACAAGAAGACCCAAAAAGGATGCAGGACTCGGTTAAAAAGGAAAAGACTCTACCGAGAAGGGAATCCACACTACCGAGAGAGGAGAATCATCAAAGCAAGCTGGAAACAAGAAGAACATCAAAGGAAAGAAACCTATTTTCAACTATTGTGGAAATCAAGGTCATACTACTAACTTGTGCCAAATCAGAAAAGGTAAGCAACCGAATGTCACTATGTCTAATGGTTATTGTTACAATTGCAATAAATATGGTCACACATCTAATCAATGTAGGACAAAGTCTGTTAACAATTATCAGAAGGCAAAATTCAAAGGGTTTTGTAAAAATTGCAATAGATATGGACATAGTACCGAGAAATGTTGGTTTAAGAAAAATAACTATATGTGGTTTGCACACCAAGCAAATGCTAGAGGTTACCGAACTCACACAGATCCTTACTGATAGTATTCTGCAGTACCATGGGATTACAATACAAGGATATGGTGTGAATGTTGTGGAAGATATGGACATATAAGTGCCAACTGCTTTATAAGGTTTGGAATGAACAACCGAAGATCATGGAGAAATCCTGGTATGGCATGTTTTCATTGTTACAAAGTTGGACACTTGGCTAGAGATTGCAAAGATCAACCTAGAGGAGACACTGAAGAAATAAAAGGCAAATTACAGATGATTTGGAAAAAGAAGGAAATTGTGTCAAATGAAGAAAGCACCTTACCTACCGAGTTAGGTGCACCTATTCCAAATTAATCGGTAAAGATATGAAGGGACTGCATTCTCTCAAGGTTAAATCTTAACAGTTCCTATTTTATCATGCATGTAATTCAAAATTTGTATAGCTAAAGATGCATTAGGAAATTTGAAATTTTATCAAGTCTTTTGGAAGCCTGTCTAGTCGGTTAATACAGGAAGACTGGCTACTCGGTAAAAGCATAAAAAGGAAGTGGTACCGAGTGAATTTAATGTCTTTTGACCTAACTGCATGAAGCCCGATAAGGTATATTGTGTACTTAAAGCTTTTTGCGGTAATTTCACACTTACCAAGTTTTCAAGAAAGCAGAGCAAGTGATTCGAAGGTGATCAAACCACCTCCCGAGCAAATTTTAAGGTATTTACATCAATCACAACGCATTGTCAAACTAGTTTACCAATCATATCAGTTGTGATTATCTACTTTACATTTGCTAAGTGGGAAGCGTTTGTCATTTGAAAGTCTTCAAACCCTAGGAATATTTTGTTAAGTGATTATCCGAAATCTGCAATGGCACCTAAGATCCAGAAGCCCGTTGTTGTTGAGAACATTGAAAAGCCCTCACTGAAATACTCTTTAACTCCCAAACTAGCTTCTGAACCGGATGATAAAACTACATTTTCACTCATTCCGGATAAGGTTTTACTAGTTGAGGATGTTAGATTCTTCACTAAATGTCATGTTGAGGAACTAGGTCATGTTGAAATCAAGGACACATATGATGAATTGTGTACCAATGGGAAATTGGATAGCAAGTATGAACACATCAAAATCAAGGGATTGACTAAAGCCCTAACCTATCCCCGTGTATTCAAACCCCAGTGGGTCAAGTTTGTTCTAAGCAGAGTTCATGATGATTTCATGTGGTTATAAGAGAAACCATTTAAAATCACCAAGGAAATCATTCATTTGATCACCGGTTACCCTATCTTTGATCATGCCTGAGCTCAGAAAATGATATCACAAAAGGAATTGATCACTCTAACCGGAGTTGAATTAGATTGCAGAGGATTGAAACTGAACAATGTGACATATGCAGAGCTGAAGTTTGCCATTAGAGTCATAGGTTATTGTTTCATCCAATTGGCAAGGGAAAATAGTGTACCCTGTGCAGTAGTCGATTTAGCATATAAAATTGTGAAGAAAGGAATGAAAATTGATCTTTGTGAAGTATTGCTGAAAAACCTATTTGAGAATCTAAACACCATAAGGAAGCCGAAGAAGAACAACTCGGCTAACACTCTGAAGTTTGGATCACTTCTACTATGCATGTTTTTCTACTTTGAGAAATTCTTTCCATCAGTCGGTAATGTAGTTTAGGAGCTACACCGACCAATCACCCATCAAATAAATGACTTCATCAAGAAGCTAGGTGATAATTTTAATCATATTATGGATGATTATTTCAGCAAGTTTCAGGAAAGGATGCATAATAGGTACCAGATCCCACCACAGTTAGTAGAGAAATACAAGGATGACATATGTTTTGAAGTGGACACCGATTACTGCTATGTTAATGTTGTGGAACCAAGAACCCAATCTTTACCACCTATGGGTTATGAGATTGATTTTGACATCACACAACAACAGATAGATACTTTTCTGACACTACCAAGGCATGCTACCGTGCTGAGATATGGTACATATGAAGAAGTGAAAGAGAAAGTAAAGATGAGTATTGTAGTACCAAAGGCTACAAGGAAAGCAACAAAAATGATCAAGGCATTAACAGAGAAATTTGGAGAAGTTTCTTCATCCACACCTATCAAGGGCACTATAGTAATCACCGAGGAGGAATCTGAAGCTCAAGAGGAAGCTATTATTGAATTACCTAAAGGGAATGTTCTGAAAAGGAAGAAACCAGACACATCAAAGGTATCACCGACTCCTTCAGTCAAGCGCCCAAACACAAGATCATCTGCAGTATCACCGAGTAAGAAACCAAAGAATGTTGCCATACCAAAGGTAACAAAAACTTATAAGAAATCTACTTGGAGACTCATTTTGACTAAAGAGTCTAGTGACACCGAATCTGAAGATGCAAGAAAATTTCATATTGTTAAGAGCAAAAAGGAAGAAGTACATAGTGTTGATAACTTTTGTGCTAATCTGAAGCAATATGGTGGATTTAGATCATTTAGATATGTTAAATATGAATCCATATCTGATGCAGAAAAGAGACAAATGGAAGAAGTTGTAATCTGCACACTTCTGAAATTCCGATTGGTCTCATTGGAAGTAACTAATTCTCTTCCAAAAGAATTGTATTTGCATATTGATAACAAGTGGAAATATGCCATGGACTCAGAAAAGAAGATGAGAGAAAGAAGTATGGTACATCTCTTTCCAGACATGTCAGTAGATGAGATCACTAAACATCTGACAAACTACCACTCAAACTTCCTAGTCAAGCAAAGAGCCTTAAAATTGATGAATGGATTTTATCTGGATGTAGAGAATGAGACAAAGGAAAAGTGGAAGGAAATCTTTCGAATCAAGAATAATGGTGAGCAAGCTGAAGTTGAAACAGTTGATGTTACCGAGGAAGATCCTGATATCACCGAGCAAGACCCTGCTGACACTATACAAATTGATGAGGATATCATGGACACCGAGGCACCTGAACAAGAAATGATAGAAGGGAATGCATATGCCAAACTGGTATCCAGTGACTCAGTTTTGGAGCAAGTTTAGCCCTATCCTCCGGTCACTCAGCCTATTTCAACTGAGGCCCCTCAAGATACTGAACAAGGAATAGAAGGTCACAAGTCTATAGAAGGAGAAACTACTTCTCAAGACACCAAAGGACAGACCTCTCAAGCTCCTTCTAGCACTGAAAATTTTACCTCTGAGACCCCAAGCACAGAAGCACTGACGGACACAACAAAGGCTACATCAGAGGTTTAAGAAATTGATAAAAGTGTTGCCTCTACCGAGCAACCTACCGACGGTCAACAAGCCTCACAAGCCATTGTGTTAGTTAAACAAGTGAAAGGTAAAGAAAAGAAGATGAAAAAGCATAGTTTCAAATTATATTTATCAAAACCAATAGTGTTGCCAAATGTAGACATTTCTAAACTAAACGGGAAAGCACTCATTGAATTTGGTGAACTATGCAAAGCCAAAGCAGAACAGGAGAAACAAATGGCTATTCAAAAGAAAAACAAACTACTTGAGAAGGTGAAAGCACTATTAACAGATATGCTACATAAAGCTACAATGACAACAGATGCAGCCATCCATGTTCAACTAGATGAACTCCTAACCAAAATAGAGACATCTGGAGTAGATGCATCCGAATATTTGAGCAAGTTAAAGGACAAAGAGCTCACTGCTAAAATGATTGAACAAGTATAGAAAGCTATTGCTATTGGCAAAGTAAAACTTGTCAAATTTATTCCTGAGTTGTCCCCTCAACTCAAGCACATTCTTTATTTATTTCAGAAACTCTATACATTTTCTTTATTCATTAAGGATATCAAAAATAAAACAAAAGTGATTGAGAAAGAGATCACTGATCTCTCAAATAAGTTGACCACTGAGCCAAACTCTACTCAGAATTTTTATACCAAGCTACAAAAGCTCATGGCTCAACAATTGGAACTAAGGAATGAAGAGCACAAGATCAGGATGGATATAATGACTCTTCAGACATTATTCATTCCTCATCTTTCATCCATCCAAGAAGAGATCAATAAGGCTACCTCCCTATCCACTCAACAAGAGGGAAGCACCTTAGATGGACTAATTTCACTGTTAGCTAACATTACAACTCAGAATTCACTCATGGATAGTGTTAAGGATGCCCTCTCTGTCACTCTCACCAATGCAAGGACAAAGTACAAATCCATTTTTGATCAGTTGCCTCCACCAAATGGTAACTAAGTTTTGATGTTTGTCAAAAAGGGGGAGTATAGTACCAAAGGGGGAGAATAGTATCATAGTATATAGGGGGAGTATACCAAGCAGAATAGAGTATTCATATGCACAGTTAATTTTGACAGAAAGAGTAGTGACAACCGAGTAGTTAATACAGAACATTGATCATCGAGCATGCAAAATCAGAATTTTGTACAGTATATTGATAAGGGGAGTATATCTGAATATACTATTTTATTGACAAATGTATATACTGTCTGTCTAGTCAAATTTTGTAAGTATATAGATTTTTGAGTTATGACTTTGAAAGTAGTTCTGTCAAACATCTCAACTAATGTCAAAAGGGGAGATTGTTACTGCTTATTAAGTAGCCATTAGTTTTATATCCAAAGTCATTCTATATACTCTAGTCATTACTACTACCGAAACATTCAGTCGGTATGCACAGAGTAGTCGGTTATAGAAGAAAGTATTCATAGAGCCTAGTATACACTGAGCTGTCTATCGAGTAACATTGTATGTCTACCGAGCAACAATAATGATACACCGAGTGAAACATGTAACCAGATTCATTGAACCTAGACACACATGTGGAAACATGTTACAAGATCGAGGAACAAAGAACCGTTATCACATTGAAAATTGCACTTCTAGATTGTGTATGATTTTGAGGTCATCTATCCAATGAAATATTTTGTATGGTTATTCATTCGATAAATCATGTTTGTAAGATCAAAGTAATGAACTAGATCACCGACATAAGAGATCTATTTATATAGCATGGATTGAGATCATTTATAAGAGATAAAGAAAGATATAGAGGTGTATGAAGCAAGATAGGTGTGATACATAAGAAAGCACTGAGTGTTATGACTGTTACAGAGACATAGAGGTCACCGAGAAGGATTTTAGAGAATAGTCAAAGAATAGAGTAAACAGAAGGGTTTACCGAGTTACTCTATGGGTTACCAAGGTATGCTATAAGAGAGGTAATCTCATTTTGAGCACATAGAATCTGCTATAACATTTCAGATGTAAAGTTGCAGATATTTGTAAAGATTTTATTGTAATATTTTGAAGTTGTAAGAGAAACCTTTAAAAGGGTAAAAGACTGTAACAAAGTCTATAAATTGTAAAGCCTTTAACCAAGTGCAGCATTTAGAATAAGTGTTGTAAAATCCTTTAGCAAAGTAGATCTAATGATCTTGATACTCCTAACAGGGTAAGCTATCAGAAATAGCTAAACATGTAGCTCTAACCGAGCACTCTTTATTATTGCAGTAGTGAAGTTGTGGGTGCCATCCCCACCATAGTTTTTCTCTGTAACCAAGAGTTTCTGGATAACCAAAATATATGTGTCATGGAGTGAATCATGTATGATTGTTATCTATTTGTTTTAGCTTTATGTTATGTTACAACAGTTTTTTGTTTATGCATAACAATAAAGATATTGTTGTTAAAAGGATTTGAAGTACTGATTCACCCCTCCCCTCTTAGTACATTAGCTTTCCATATTGGGCCTAACATATGTAAGAGGATTTAGTCCTTCGGTATTGAACTTAAACAGAACTGTACTCAGGCATAGGAGATGTTATCTTTTGCAGTTCAACACTTCTCTAGATTGTAGTCTGGATTTCTATGTATTCAGTGAGGCTCCTTTTGTGATGAGCAGCGCGCTCTAGGTTGTTGGCCTTCCAGCAAGTACAGGCCCGTCAATTGTAATTCATATACTTACTATAGAAGTAGTATCTGACTATGGGTAGGCTTCCCACTGTGGATTTTTCCTTTACCGGTTTTTCCACGTATAAAATTGGTGTCATATGGATGGCTTTTATTCTATGATTATTGTTTATGCTTAATTGGTTTAACTGCTATTCAGGTATTAATGTTTTGGGTCTTGATATTAAAGTTTTAAATTGCTAATAGTTTCGGTAATCTGTGACAAATAATTCACCCCCCCCCCCTCTCAGTTGTCTTCCTGTTATTTGAACTGTCTAACAATATCACCCTATCATATGAATATCTAACATAACACAACTTGCTATCCATAGTAGTGAAATATTTCAAATTGCTGCTCCATCATATGGCTATATAGCATAACAGACTTTGCTACCCATATCGTCACCATCTCTTTTATCATGTCAGTTGCTATCATATATCTTGCATAATAGGGGTTTTCATCCATTAAGAAGGGCTTTTTCTATTATGCTATCTTATATCTTATCTATTCAATCTTTGAGCGCTCTTTTGTCTAACATGTTGGAGTGTAGCTGATGTTTTTGTCATGAAATAACTTAGAAAAAACATGATATCCCAAAATAATCTCACTGGGGGCAGCTTCGTTTGATTGGCAAGTTTTGCTTTCCCCTTTGCAATTCTTAAGAACATATCTCTACTTTAGCTTTGCATTTCTTCATAAAGATATTCTCGCTAAAGTACGTGAAAAATGTAATGTTGTTAAATTACATCCCATACACTTCCATGTCACATAAGTGCCTTCTCTTTGAGATGATTGAAATCATGCATCACCTCATTTGTCCTTTTGTCCCCATGGATTGCCTTGTCCACTTAGAATTTGTCTTCTAGTGACCATGCTAACTAGTTGACCAATGGACTATAGCACGTCGTAGAGACATCTGCACACCATGCTAGCGTTCCATGAATTTGTCAGTCCCTAGGTGGCCATTTGAGTGTTATGCCTATTCCTGGAAGAGTTTGTAATGCCACTTCCTATAACTATTGGCATTGAGATTCACTTTAGAGGATATATCTCATGCATTTTGAGACTTTCTTGAGGATTCTTGATCATTTGGAAGTTTATTGAGCTCTTGGTATCCCTTTTTCCTTATCGTAAACAAGTTTTCCAGCATTTGAAAACCACCATTGTTACAACTTCTTGGAGATTGCATGGTGTTATTTTCACAAGAGTTGGAGGGGAGTTCACTCTATTTTGTTAGTTTACTTATCTTTTATCTTTATTATATCATTTTTGACTTTGCTACTATCTAGTTTGTCCATGGAGGTGGAAACACTGAAATGGGGGTCTGATCGAGGCATGCCTCTAAACACAACCCCTAACATTTAACTTTCTTATTTATGTGTATGTTTGTGATTAAGGGAAGACACTTATCTTGTGGGAGGCTTCAATCGTGGTCTGGTTGTAAGCTTCCCCTATCATTTCTCATCTTATTTTGGGTTTTGTATTTTGTATTGTTTTCTTAACTTATCATTATATCATTTTTTTTGTAAATTGTAATCGTACTTTTTACTTTCATATGATTTTTGTGCTTTGTCCATACAAGAAGTTAGTGTGCCACACTGGTGTCCTAGTTCCACATGCTGATCTCAATGACAAAGACTTAATCTAGAGTCATTTGAGAATCTTATTTATATCTTGTCCTAGTGCCACCTAGGGCGCATGAGGAGGATACACCAAGCAAAAGATAGAGCCAAAAAACAAAGACAAACAAAAAGCCACTAACCACTAACATTAACTAAACTAGAGATAGAGACAACAACAAAAATCTCTAACATAACAAAACCAGCAAAACCAACTAACAGCCAAAGGCACAAAGGGATGGCCTATCGGGCAGAGGCATTACCTTCCTAAAAGTCCCTACATAAACTAAGAACTTTGTTAGAGAAGGAAATCTTCTTGTTTTAGTCTTTAACAAAATTATGGGTACCAGAATCTGAGGTGTCCTTGACCATGGAAGTAGGGGCTCCACCGATGCAAAAGGAGACAGAAGATGCCTCTTAAGCTTGGCTCTCTTATTATTGTTTTCATCATGTATATCTTTGAGGGAGGCAAAAAAATTGACTACCATATCCTGACTTCATTTATCCATTTCCTCAATATTTCCCATGAGGATCTCCTAGTTCCCTTTTAGTTCCAAAATAATTTTTATCTCCTTTTTTTGCATCACCTTCTCAGAGAGCTCATTCATTATTCCCTCCACCTTTTTCCAATTCTCTAGCTTCCCTTCCATATTATTTGTTTCTTCCCAAAATGTTCATCTCTTAAATCCATAACTTATTTATCCTCTCTCATCCCCACCTTGGTGACCACCTCTAGTCTATTGATTTTTCTAATTGCCACATCAAACTGCGAGGGAAGTCATTTGATAGTCATTTATCATCTTTCAACATTCTCCTCCAGTTTAAAAATCATAACCTCAGAATCTATGGGGGCCTTTTTAGTGTAAGAGGGCTCTTGATTAAAGGGAAAGGGGACTACCTCCTCAAACACATTGGGAGACCACTTAGATTCTAAATTCGAAGAAGATTCATAGTCCTCCACCTCCTCCTTTTCATATGACTCCAACACCTCCAATTTTGCGGGGTTGGGGTAAGAGAGGAATTTTTCTTTGCATCGCTACTATGGTTAAAATGGGTGGGGATGAGTTTCGACTTAGAGTTATAACTAACTACCAAAAAAAATTTAGCCATAGGAGCCCAAGGTTTCTTGATTACCGAATTAGATTCCAGTAGGGATCAGAGGGCTTAGAAAGGAACCCATCTAAAGGGACTAGAGAGAGATAAAAACTATATAGACTAATGAAGGGGCAAGTAGTTATTTTACTTAGCTCTAGCAATAGATTAGGATAAAGATGAACAAAACCACAAAGAAAAGTTAATGTGGATTCCATACCTTTGGAGGTTTAGCATGAGAAATATTTGAGTCTACAATCTTTTATAATAGTTGTCGAGGGTGAAGAATTTCATTAAAAGAAGGGTCTCATCCTTATATTTTCTAGGGAGCTCCTCTCCATTGTAACCGCTTTGTTGTTGTGACACTCCCTCACCCTTCTTGAAGAATCACTGGAATTCTTCCTTTAGTTTCTTAAGAAAATTAATTACATTTAATGGGAGTCCATTAATTGTTGCAATCAAATCCAATGAGACTTTAAGGTTACATTAGCAATCTGCACCTCTCCCTTGTGCCAAACCTCCACAATGTTTTTTCAGAGTTCCAAGTTAAAACCCTACATGTTCTTTGTTTATTATTTCTCTATCTACCCTCAATCCTAAGGAAAATAATGAAACCTAAACCATGGGATAAGAGACTTAGATCAATTGCTCAAAACTATCAATAGACCAAGGACAATAAAACACAACACAACAAGGATTTGAATTAGCCCTCTTTACTTTGAACTCCACCAAACTCGGGAGGGTGTTCCCAAATCAAAATATCATGTAAAATTTATTGTTCCTCTTTATACAATGGCCTCAGGATGCCAATAGTGGATAATTCTCATATTTAAAAACAATGGGTTCTCAAGATTCACCAATTACTCAATATTTATTCCATTTCTTCTAATTAATCATTGAGAATAACAATTTTGCCTCTCCATCTATGTTCTATGAACAAATTATATAATAAAAATACTTTCATAACATGTTCCTTCATCTTTTAATTACCCTAGAGATGGTTAAACACAGAACGACCTAAACACAATAAAAGGGAAAGAGAGAGAGAGAGAGAGAAATAACTTGAATATTTTGAATGTCATTGAGTCTGATCATGAAACATTTGTATACTAGTGCTTAATCCATGAAATAGAGTCAAAACCATATTTGAGTATAAATATCTAAGAACAATTCATTGAAATTAGTGGGTCATCATGACATTGGTGTCATACATCAGTGCAACCCATCTAGTTACTATATAAATTATTCTTTAAGTAATCTATTAAATACCTCTGAAATTACTACAACATGAATGAAGGACATTAAATTCTTCCATGAAGAAAACACACAAACAATGTTACACAGTCACAAAATCTTGTGAAGACAAATGACAAAACCTTTTATATTACTATTCATATAAAATAAGAAATACACTATATAGACAATTTCTATACAATATTCATGGTAAACTATAAACTAATTCATGCTACCCATTAGAAAGTTTACATTCCTCTTTCTTTAGACTACCTTCATGACTTAAACTCTGTTACTACTCTTCCAGTAGTACCCAAGATGTGACCAACTAGAATTCTTCTTCTCAGAGGCAAGGAATGTGACAAGCTTCGGGTTGTTTACAACTAGCTCTTCTTCCTGTTGACATGTTTTATATGCAAAAAATAAACCCTGCTATGAATTTAAAATAGGATAAAGTTGGGCCATGTGTACTAAAAACCACCTTGGTGGCCAATAAAAGACCGTTTATGTCCAACTACATTGAGTCATGCCATCATGACATTGCAAATGACTTCGAGGGGACAAGCCTCACACTATACTAGCTAGCAAAGGAGATCAACAAACTATAGGAAGAGCTCCATAAACTAGAAAAGGAGCTACACAAACTTGCAGAGGATATCCACAAACTAGAGGAGGAGCTCGCAAAACTAAAAGAAAAGATAGTAAAGTGGAAAGAGGAGCTCAAAGAGAAATATTGTAATCAAAACAGGGGTTCCAACTCTAGCACTTAATTTTAATTTAATAGGATTTGATCTAATACATCCACCTCCTATCCTCATTGTTCTCCCCTCATCTTCCCCTTGCCTCTGAGTCATTTGATGGTGAAGGAATGAAGATGATTAGCTCTTGAAAGGCCTTTTACAATTGAGACTTCCTTTCAATATCGCTTTAGCTACCCCTTGAATTTTCAATATCCCTTTAGCTACAAGGCAATTTATTGAAGTATCCTCCACCATGTGTCATAGAATTTACACCTTGTAAAAAGATAGTCCTTCTCTGTATATGATCGATCTATTTCTTGAATTTCTATCCAACAAGCACAAAGTAAATTTTTTTATAACAATGCATAGCCAATGCACTAGTTTTTTATTAAAGGAAAAGGAAGTCCTGAAGGGACTCAAAACCCTTTACAAATAGATTTTGAATGGATATGGATCCCAAAAACAAGCAGTTGTCAAATGATAGAAAAATGAAGTCACTAGACAACCATGGGTTTTCAAAGAGACTCCCACAAGCTAAAGAAAAAGCTGTAAAAATGATAGCCAAAAAAAGTAGAAACCAACAAATCATTTAATTGGGGGCCCTTCCTTTTTGAATGAAAACGTAGAGTCATGTAAAAGCCTCCCTGCTTCATTGTCCTTTTAGCTTTTTTACCCTTCACAGTTTGCCAACTGTCTTCTAGCCTTTTAGCTTTCTTCTGCCACCCCTGCATCTCCTCGGAAGAGAAGCAAGACTTGCCATCAAGGTTCCATCATTGATCCCCTAAGGGAGTAATAGAATTTCCATGTCCACTAGTACCTTTGGCAACATTCTCAGTCATATTTACTATTTTAAAATTCTCAGCTTGACTATTTTTCAACAAATCCCCAGAGTTATCCTCAACCGAGTTTGGAAGCTCAGTCCTAGAATCCCGCTGACAAATCTTAACCTCCAAGCTTGCACCTTTGGTCAAGCCTCTAGAGGATTGGGGAGGCAGAGTAGGAACATAGCAAGAAGGAACCTCTTTAGAAGCCACCTTAGACACTTTATCCACCTCTTTGCCCATAGAATCAGAAGATATCGATTCATCTTTCCACCAAGTCACTTTTCTAAATCTCTTCTTCTTTGAGCAACTTTCAGCCATGTGCCTAGTCGGAAAACACTGCCAACATCTCAAGGGAATACCCTCATAATCTACTTGTTGGATCCATCTACATTTTCCACTATTAGAGAAAACTCAGTAGGAAAATATTTTATAGAATCCATCTCAACCAAGATATGAGCATAAGTTGACTGTAAAAGTTTCTGAGAATCCTCATCCACACCAATAAAATTGCCTAAGGAATTACCAAGTGCTTTGAAACAAGATTTAATCCAAAACTTAAGCGATAGGTAGGGAAATCTTACCCACATCATAATCTTATTGAAATATCTGGTAGTAGGATTGAAGATTGGAGACCAAGGCTTCACCAGAAGTAAAAATTTGTCCTCCCAACTCCAAACATAGTCACATAAAAATTTCTTCCTATCAGCTTTACTGTCAAAAGTAACAACAAAAAACCCCAATCGCATGAAAAGATCTAGACAACACCATCCAAAATGGGTTCCCAATTAACTGAGATCCATTTGACCATCTCCCCAAGGGAAAGCCAAAAACCCCCAAAATCTTCCAATAAGCCCATTTTCCATAAAGAGCCCAACAAATTCTTTAACCTCTACTTCAACCTCCTTACTCAACACGACAAAGATCCTTTCTGACAGTGTATCCAAGCATTTATTAGAAGCACCCTTCCCCTTAACGAGCTCTACAAAACCAACACCAGTCTTCCTGCTATTAGCTGTAGCAGAGAAGGCATTGAGATGATGCAATATAGAGACATCTCCATCACCAAACACCACACTGATTAGTCGAAGGGGGTCGAACAAATTTCCCATTTGCAAGTAGATTGCAGCCATCAGATGCCTGAGAAATCTCCCCAGAGCCAGTCTGAGGTGAAACCCTAACCACCAACAAGGTTGGGAGGAGCGGGAACACCATTTCAAAAAAAGTTGTTTTTCTCAGCCAATGCACTAGTTGTAAACTTGAGAAAAACATAAAACCTCTAAAAATAGCTAGAATTTACAATAACATGCATGCAAGCAATATTTTCTTCTTTATGTCTTTTCAGAAGACTATAAAGCACATCCTTATTGATCTCCCAACTGCCAATTAAGTTATTTCCTTGAGAGATTCCATCACCCGTACCCATGCAATCCTTTATGTCACTACTTCAAATTTATTGGTTTTATTGCATGTAAGGTTTTCCGGCTATCCATTAGGAGCTGATTTTGTGTGAGCGATTTGCCATGAACTTCCCATCTTCTAGTCATAAATCTCAATTTCTTGTTTCCCTACCTTTTAATCTCCTTCATGTCAATCCTTTCAATTCTTCTCCATCAATATAGATAACATCAATGGTTGCCCACAAAGGCTTGAATTGAAACTTGATCTTGACACATATCATCTTGAACTTTATTGAGTACACACTTGTCCTCAGCTTCAACACTACTGTCATTCCTTTCCCTTACTCAGGATCTCACTGAAATGTCATAAACCATTTTGTTGCATCCCAAATTGATAGATTGGATCCCTTTCATTTTATTACAAAGAAATATATCTTAAATTACTCAAACCTCACCTAGGTGAAAGAGAGGCCCACAACAAAGTGTCGAGGTACGTTTCAAAATCACTTTTCAACCATTTCCCTCAAACACTCGTCTAACTACAAATAAAGAATTCATCGAGTGTTGAGTTCATAATTATCTGTGTCATGACTTAGGGCTCCGAAAAAGCTATAGAATAGATCATCGAGTACTTGAGTTACAAATACTTAGAACCTTTGCAGAAATAAAACTACTTGGGACTCAACAAAAAAAAAAAAGGTATCACCAAGTCCCAAGTTCCCTTTTGGAACACATGCACAACTACCACATCAGATGACACTCAGAAACTTATTAACTCATAAGGAAGAACTCAATGTACTCCATGGGACTTTCATTTCTTTCAGTTTATGGGGCCCACTTGAAACAACTTAAAGCACGTGCTTTAAGCTATGTCACTAGGGTATCATGTGAGAGGGGCCAAATACTTAAGATAAATCAAATCCTAAGGTTATCGGCTGGAAAAGTCATACTAGAACTTGGGGCAAGTTTCAGATGACAAGAAACTCATGAGAAAATAACTCAAGTCATGGGTGATCAGGACAGGAAGATATCAAACAAATATAAAATTCCCAGCAAAGGATATTTTAATTCCTTTTATAATCAAGGCAAGGTTTAAACTAACACTAGAGTCTTTTACAAAATTCTTGCTGCGACATAATCTTGATTTTCGCATTGAGCATCAAGATTCCTTAAAATTTTTGAGGGTGCTAACATCCTCCTCATAACTATCTAAATTCCCCTTAATAAATTTTTTTCATAGCTTTGGTTTGCACTTGTATTCCTCGTAGTTATTGGGTTCTACTTGAATTAAGTCCTCCCTGTTTCCACTATCAAGAGAGTCTTAATAGAAACAAAGTAGGTGAAATAAAACCAAAAGTTTGGTTGTTATAGCACTTATAAGGAGAAGAGACACTACAACTCAATTTAAGGATGTCTACCAATCTAGCAAAACATGACTTGTGAAGAGGGCAGCTAGGATAAAAAATAAATTTTTATTTATAACCCATCATTATATTGTATGTTCTCCTATATCACCACATGAACCAAATCTGGAAAATCATAAGAATTAGGCCAAATTTTAAATTCTCAAAAAATGGACCTAAAGAGGCTAACCTATCCACAATTTTTTTGCATCACTCCTCATGTGAATGATTTTTGACGTGGCTAAATATATGAATGAGAGATTTAAACTTGTCCACCAACTCTTTGTATTTCAAATCTAGAGAGGCTTCATTTTTCAAGAAAATGATTAAGTTTCTTGAGTCACCTTCAATAATAACATGCTTGTACTTTCTTTCATTAATGATGATCAAACCATAATAAGTGGTATCCACCTTAGCAAAGCTCGAGGTTTATACTCTCAAGTTTTCCACATAAACCAACATGACATTTCCTCTCTGGTCCTAGATGACTCCATCCCCACCTTCCTGACTTGGGTTCGCTTTGGACAAGCTACCAAAGTTTATCTTCAACCAACTAGAGTCAAGGGGGGGGGCATTTAAATGAGTTTTTCAATCCAATGGGAGGGGCTATAAACAAAGCTAGGGAGTTGGTTAAGCCCCATTACTTTGTAATTTGCCCATCCAGATTGGAGGTGAGAGTAGATTGTGTGCTTTTAGCAAAGGTACTCAAATTCTCTTTGATATTAGAAATAATGGTAGTGACAAGTGCCTCCCAGTAGCACATCCTATCCCTAAATATTTTGTTGTTTCTTTATTTCCACAGACGCCACAGTGAATGGAAGAAATCCTACCACCATTGTTCTTTAATAGAGGGATAGTTTGAATGGGGGAGCCAACTAGAAACATAGTCCTAAAACTCTCAAGGTCAAATCTAGTTAATTAAAAATAGATTGGAGAACTATTATCTGATGGTCCACGAGAAATCATAGTGAAATAAAATGTGATTGATGTTTTCATCTTCTTTCTCGCACAATACACATTTGTCAACAAAGTGGAAGCCACATTTCTTAAATTTTCAATAGTGAGGATCATGACACATAATCCACCAAAAGAAACATACCTTATGGATTGTGTTGTTTTTCCAAAGGATCAACCAATTAAATTTGGGTGAGGGAGAAGGAGAAGCCAATTCATAACCTGAGCGAACCAAATACTTCCCATTTTTGGAGGGGGGCCAAATCAGTCTATCACCAACCTCCTATCTAAAAGCCATGATATTATTTATTATCTTGAGGATATCTAAAGCAACTCTTCTTAGTGGGGGGTCAAAATCAGCCAAATCCAGATTTTATTAGGGAGGGGAAGATCTAGGAATCTAATAATCACAAACTAAGACTCCAATTCTAGCCTAAATTTCATCCCCATAAATTTAGAGCATGCACATAACTATCTATGAATATAAATAGATCTATGTATGGTTAGAGATTTAATTAGTTTTATGAATTATCCACTTTTCTCATAATTAAATTTGGTTGGTGTTTTGATTCTTGTGGTGTATGAAACTATGCTATTAGGGGGCGATGCCAAGCCTCAATACATTTATGATAGAGTGATTTCGATGTGTCATTTGTTGTATATCTCTTTCCAACTATCTTAGTATGTGATCATTAAGATCCACTTGTTGATCGGCAAAATATTGGATGTGCAAACGTGGTCATACTTGCAACGTTTGTACTCATTTAGAGAAAATAATAAATGCTTAAATATTAAAAAAAAAATGACTATACTTATTTCCTAGGTAAGATAATCCTCATTAAACAATGACTAGGATAGAAATGTGATATAATTAAACGACAACAATGTAGTTCTAATATATTTAACGCACTAAACTAATCTAAGTGTACTAATGTGCAAAAAGAGTGTGCTAGTATCCAAAAGTTCATTGTAGTGTACAGCCTTTAGATAATAAACACTTTATACTATATTTTGGCAAATTTTCATGAAGGATGTGTATTCTTTGGCATTTTATTTGGATTCCTCGCATCTTATTTTCGGTGGTCTTTAAATATTTTTAGGGATATCGATCATCTAATTGCAAGTTTTGGCATTTGAGTACCAAAGCCTCAATTGTCATACATGTGACCTTTTGGACTTGTTGGAATCGATAGTCGTATTTTTCTTAAATATTACCACATTAATCATTTTCTATCAATATACGAGTGCGAGTGATTGTCAACATAATAATAAAATGACTAAATTGCATAGCCATTGTGTTTGGTATATATGCTCTTGTCTAAACTAAACTCGTCAATTATTTAATTAGTCTAAACCTAATTAATATGTCATAATGAACCGAACCCTTAGATAGACAATTTAATGAATTTCTTAAATATTAAAATATCAGATACATAATTCATAAATAAAAATAAATAAATATATTTTTTAAATGCCTAAACATTATTATAAATCGTATGATAACTAAATATGAAAGCAACGAGCTTTTGTTACACACAAATACAATAAAAATGATTACAGACAAATTGAAATGTAAAAACAGTTGGTCGATCTAAATAGTGTAAACCAGGGGGCAAAGTTCATGTGGATTCCATACCTTAGGTGCTTTAGCAATGGGACATCCACACCTTAGGTGCTTTAGCAATGGGAAATATTCGAGTGTAAAATCTTTTGTAACAGGTATCGAGGGTGAACAATTTCATTATAAGAAGGGTGTCATCCTTAAATATTCCAGGGAGCTCCTCTCCATTGTAACAACATTGTAGCTTTGACACTCCCTCGCTCTAATTGAAGAATCATAGGAATTCATCCTTATATGAACCCTTCAGCTTCTTAAGGAAAGTAATGTCATCCTAAAAGAGTCCCATTATTGATGCAATCAACTCTCGCATGACTTTGAAGGTGACATTACCAATATACACATCTTCCTTATGCCAGGCCTTCGCGAAGTTTTTTGAGAGCTTCAAGTTAAAACCCTACATGTCCGCCACATAACTATCTAAATTCCACATGATAATATTTTTCCATAGCTTTTGTTTGCACTTGAATTCCTCACAACTATTAGGTTTTACTTGAATTAAGTGGCCCTGCATTTCGACCACAGAGAGGTTCTTAATAGAAACTAGGTGGGTGAAATAAAACCAGCAGTTTGGTTGGTAGAGCACTTACGAGGAGAAAAGACACTGCAAATCGAAAAGGATGTCCGCCAATCTAGCATAAAATTACTTGCCAAAATGGAAACTAGGATAAAAAAGACAAATTTTTAATTATAACCCATCATTATACTTTATGTCCTCATATATTGCCTCACGAACCAGATTCGAAAGATCACAAGAATTATTCCAAATTTTTAAATTCTCAGAAAATGAACCTAAGGAAGCTATTTTGTTTGTAACATTTTTATCCTCCCTCCTCATGTGAATGATGTTGATGTGACTAAATATACGAATGAGATATTTGCACTTGTCCACTAACTCTTTGCATTTCCAATCCGAAGAGGCTTTGCTTTTTAGGAAAAGGATTGTGTTTCTTGAGTCATCTTTAATAATAATATGGTTGTACTTTCTTTCATTAACGGTGATCAAACCATAACAGGTGGCAACCACCTCAAGAAATCTTGAGATTTGTACTTCCAATTTTTCTACATAAATCAAAATTTCATTTCTTCTATGGTCCTAGACGATCCCACCCTCACCCGCCTAGCTTGGGTTCCTTTAAGAAAAGTGATCAAAGTTTAGTTGTAGCCAACTAGAGTCATGGGGAGTGATTTAATTGAATTTTTGAATCCAATAGGAGGGACTCTAAACCAAGCCAAAGAGTCTGTTAAGCCCCATGATTTCGCAATTTGCTAATCTAGATTGCAGGGGGTAATAGAGAGTCTTCTTTTTTATAAAGGTGCCCAGGTTCTCTTTGACATTAGAAATAATAGTAGTGACAAGTGCCTTCAAGAAGTACCTATTATCCCTGAAGATTCTATTGTTTCTTTCTTTCCATGGATGCCACCCTAAATGGAAGAAAGCCTCCCATTATAGCTCTTTAATAAGGGGATGACTTGAAGGGAGGAGCCAACTAGAAACATGGTCCTTCAACTCTCTATGTCAAATCTAGTTAATAAAAAATAGATTGGAGGTGTTTTGTCTAATGGTCCACAAGAAATCATAGTGAAATTGAATGTGATTGATGCTTTCTTCTTCTTTCTCATTCAGTACACATCTGTTGACAAACTGGAAGAAAATTTTCCTTAAGTTAGCAATAGTGAGGATCTCGCCATGGCACACATTGCACTAAACAAACACACGTTAGGGATTGTGCTAGTATTCCAAAGGATCGACCAATTAAATTGGGGTGGGAGAGAAGGAGAAGATAATTCATAACTTGCACGAACCAAACACTTCCCATCCTTGGATAGGGCCCAAATCAATCTGTCACTAGCCTCCTATCTAAAATCTTTGATATTATTGATTATCTTAAGGATCTATAAAGCAGCGCTTCTCGACAGGGGGTCAAAATCAGTTGGATCTAGATTCCATTGGGGAGGGAAAGTTCCAAGAATCCAATAATCACAAACTAGGACTCCAAGTCTAGCCTAAATTTCATCACCATAAATTCAAAGCATGCACATAACCATCTATGAAGCTTTCATCTTCTTTCTCGCACTAAACACATTTGTTGACAAACTGGAAGCCACATTTCTTGAATTATTAATAGTGAGGATCCTATCATGGCACACAATCCACCAAAAGAAACACACCTTATGGATTGTGCTATTTTTCCAAAGGATCAACCAATTAAATTGGGGTGAGGGAGAAGGAGAAGCTAATTCATAACCTGAGGGAACCAAACAATTCCCATTCTTGGAGGGGGCCCAAATTAGTGCCTCACGAGCTTCCTATCTAAAAATCATGATATTATTGATTATCTCGAGGAGCTCTAAAGCAGCTCTTCTTAGTGGGGATTCAAAATATGCCAGATCTAGATTTCATTAAGGAGGGGAAGATCTAGGAATCCAATAATCACAAACTAGGACTCCAATTCTAGCCTAAATTTTATCACCATAAATTTAGACAATACACATCACCATCTATATATAAATATAAATAGATCTATGTATATTTACAGCTTTAAATTGGTTTTATGAATTATCCACTTTTCTCATGATTAAATTTGGTTGGTGTTTTGATTCTTATGGTGTATGAAATTGTGGTATTGGGGGTGATGCCAAGTCTCAATACATTTATCATAGAGTGATTTTGATGTGTCATTTGGTATAGATCGCTTTCCAACCATCTTAGCATGTGATTATTAGGATCCACTTGTTGATCCACGACATATTGGATGTGCGAACATAGTCATACTTCTCAATGTTTGTATTCAATTAGAGAACAAATTAAATGTCTAAATATTCAATTAAACAACTATACATATTTCGTAGGTGAGATAGAAATGTAGGAATGTGACATAATTAAATGATGATTATGTAGGTCTTCTAATATTTTAACACCCTAAATTGATCCAAGCGTACCAATTTCTGAAAAGAGTGTGCTGGTATCCAAAAGTTCATTGTTGTGTAGAGCCTTTAGATAATATACAATATTTTTGCAAATATCTTATTTTGGGTGATCTTTAGATATTTAAACAAATACAGTCCACTGATACCAAGGACCCGACGACATAAACAAATTGAATACCATGGCTTTCTTTTTTTTATTTTTAAGGTTTATCTCTGTGAGAGGCGATCATGCATCTTATGTCATGATTAGATGAGGGATATCAAGCTGGAACTTTAAAAGAAAAAGTCAGATAAATGTAGGAAGCGTCGTTTACGCAAAAGATGGAGAAGAGGGTGCAGGTAGACTATATCGAATCTGGATAGAAGCTGGTACAGGTAGACTATATCTCTTTTGGATATTCAGCTGCTTCCACGTATACATTGATGGTCAAATTCAAATGGTAGTAGGTGGAGATTATACTAACAAAGTTGCAGTTTTCTTTATCAAACCGGAGGCTCGATCCCATTCTTTTATCTATAAATACTCTTTAGAAACCTCGAGTGATTTCATTCCACTCTCTGCTAATAAAGGCAAATTTAATTTCTTATCCCTGTGTGTACGAATGGCTTATCCTAGTTCAGGCAGATTATTTGCCCTACTAATCGTGCTCGAAGCATTGTTCAGCACTGGTCACTCCACTTCTCAGTTCATAAGCTCACGGGCAGTTTATTATGGAACTCCGGATGGTTTAGGAACTTCCAGTAATAGATACTAACATTATATATGTTACCATTATGATTTAGTTTTCACTCTGTTATTAAAGAAATGAGAACTAAGCAAGCTAAATATTAATATGCAGGCGGCGCTTGTGGATATGGTAGCTCTGGGAGAGACGTCATGGCTGGAAATGCTGCTGCAGCAAGTCAGTTATTATACAGAAATGGGGCTGGATGTGGTGCTTGCTATAAGGTAATTATTATTATATAAGTAATGCACAAAAACCATTATTACTATTCTTATTATATTTTTAAATAAGCATCCCATCAAAATACAAACCACTGGAGTGCTGAATGATGTTACCTGTTAAATAGGTGAGATGCAAAAATCAGGCCCTCTGCACAGCCAATGGAGTAACAGTAGTGGTAACAGATCATGGAAAAGGCGATCGAACTGATTTCATTATGAGTCCTCATGCTTTCACAACTATGGCCTGGCCAGGGAAAGATAAGCAGCTTAAGGCTTTGGGTGTTGTTGACATTGACTACAAACGGTAAGAGTAGAGAGATTTAAACATTACACTATTTGCTATATTATTCTCAACTATTACTAACTAATGCTTATGCTGGCTGCCATATGTCAGAGTACCTTGCAACTATCCAGGCCACAACATCGTGTTCAGGATTAACCAGAGCAGCAATTACCCCTATTATCTATCTTTGGTTTTGTTGTACCAAGGAGGCCAAAGAGATGTAGAGGCTGTTGAAATTTCACAGGTATGCAAAGCAAAATCATATATTACGGTACAAATTCATCTTCGTTTTTTTCTATTGCTGATCACATGTGAGGGTGTAATGGCAGGAGAGAACGTCTGATTGGAAAGCGATGCGGAGGAGTTATGGAGGTGTGTGGGACATAGTAATGTCATCTCCCTATAGCAATCTCGTTATTCGATTCCAACTGTCAGGGGGAGAATGGATTTATGCTCGGAATCCCATACCCTCTCATTGGAAAGCTGGCGCTCTATATGATGCTGGCGTTCAGCTCAAATACTGATCATTATAATGACTACACGACTTGGTGGCATTTTATTTAAATAAATCCAAGCTCAGAGATCCAACGTATTTCTCTCTTCTTCCACATGCCTCCAAAATAAAGCCATCTTACCGACCCGAAGTAAATAATGTATTAAGAATTGTATGCCTGTTGCGCACAGTATAAATAACATAAAATATGACAGTATGGTACCTGCTTTCGTTTTGGCGTCTTTGATCGCCGTTCTCTTTAAATGGTGTCCTCTTTACTCATCCAAGGTTCGGGTTCGGTTTATAATGCTAATTAAAATTTGACCATTTGATTTTGTTTTTATTTTTAGATCTTATATTCACTCACACTTAAAAGATAGATATCAATTAATTATTCTACGTGAAGAACAACCTTTTCACTTTAAATGAAGAGGGAAGACAACCAACAGATTTTAAATCATTCTTTATAACATTCATTTTTAAGACCTCAAATATTTTTTTGAAGAGTATTTTGAAATTATTATAAAAGTTTGAAGTATCCTTGACGAAAAATGGTGTTGTATCATCTATAGAAATTCATTTTTTTTAGAAACATCTAACTAAAATATTAAAAGATCTTTCTAAAGATCCTTGTGAAATTAGTTAGTCGAATTTGTTGAATTTTACACTCTTAATCTTGTCATTCATTCGTAGAATCACCATGAATTTGATGATAGCTTCAAAAAGAAGGATTTCATTGATTTTGTTTATGATAATATATTTGATTTTTCCTAGGTTTAGTAATCAAGTTGTCTTTATGAAGATTAAATAAAATACTCTCTTATTTATATGAAGAGTTGGGAGAAGAAGACATAGATGTTTCAGACAATAGGGAAGGGGATGTTGACAAAGGAGGAGGTTGGAAACCTAGGAATTCTTTATAAAAAATGTAATGCAGATTTCTCATGACCTCAATACTTTACTGTATACATCATGAACCATGTCCATTGTATCCATGTTTAGGGAGGATTTTAAAACCAACTCCATACTAATTTTCTAAATACAATATAATATTTTTAGTTGTTGAAATGTTAGGATGAGAGGGGTCACTCTTAGTTTTAGTTTGGTTGAAGTCTAATGAGACCCAATCACCATCAAGATGTTATAACTAGAAGCTAAAATACACTTGGAAGAAGATTGGTCAAATCAACCACAAAGATCCTTTGAGGATTCAAATTTAAATTAAGGGGCTCTATATTCTTCAAAAAGGATGGTTTAAAGTCTAAAGGAACACAATTATCTTCTAATAAACCATCATCAATAGTAGATTGTATTGTAGAAGGAACTATAGTGTTAAAGCATGATATACATCCTCCCCTTTTTTCAATATCATTCTGCAAGTTTGTATTAGTTGGTAGGGTGTACTTCTTGTTGTTGTGAATTAATTTGAGTGAGAAATGAAGAGTGGAAGGCACTTGTTCAATAGGATAAAGCTAGACTCTACCTACAAGAATATTTAATGCCAAGGAATTAGGTATGAAATGGATAGATGTGGGATTACATCACCCACGTTAATAGGCAATGTAATTGTACCCAACAACTATTTATCTATATTATCAAAGCCACAAATATAAAAAGAATTTGGTTGAATGAGGGAGGCATCCACTTTAATTTTATGTAACAACTCAATGCTATAAATATTAAGGTCTAATCCATTATCAACCAGGGTACCTCTTACTTCCTTTCTAGTTGATGACAACAATAATCATATTGGGATCATATACTAATTTTGAAATTACAAACTAGGTAACTCACATTGTTTGAACACAATATCTAGCTTTGTTTCATACATATAATCAAGAATAACTTCTACAGTATTTGATCTTGTAGAAGGTGAGACAAATACCCTCTATAAGGCTTCTTAGAGCATCATGTGGTATGCAGGTAAAGTTTAAATCAAATTCCAAAAGGTGATCCTAGTTGGAATAGTACAATACTACTCAACAAGATCATACCCCTTGTACCAATATGTTGTGGAGGAAGAAAATGATGAGAAGTAGGAATACCATTTGAATATTTCTTGATGTTTTCATTTTTTTAATTAAAGGGGAAATTTGGTTTTACAGGGACCAAAATCCTAGAGTTAACAAAAAATAAGAAAGAACTCAAACAATCAAGACCCAGCCGCGAAAAAGATGCCAACCAATCCAACAAAATAGGGCAACGAAGCCTAAACAATAGACAAAACAAAACAACTAAACAAAATTACAAAATCTTGCCTAATTTATTTTTTCTTCATAATGACCTCTATGTTAATCAACAAAACTTTCTTACAGACATTATCTACAGGGGTCATACCCTTGTCTTTGATATGAAGCCTTATCACATGATCCGTTCAAGGCTCCTCAAAGTCCTCCTCATCCTCATCCATTCTCTCTGAAGACACCTTGAGAATATTGCTTGTCCTCACATTTGTTGCCTTAGACTTCTTATCAATCTTCGTGCTGCTCGAAGGGGAATTACCTTGGGAAATGGCATGCAATAATTTGACCTACTCATTGAGCTTGCAGAGACCTTCATTAGTGTTATCCATAGCTGCCTTGCTAACTACCACCACCACAGTCAAACTCTACATGAGTTTTTAGACAATCATCCTCCAAAGCTTTGATTCGCCTTTCATGGTACTTGAGGAATTTTGAATCTCCCTTCGACTTATCAACCCTTTCCTTCAGTGATGCGGGAGTAGCCCCGATCTATGAGCAATCTTGCATCAACCGAAAATATTTCCTTCAGCATAAGATCTTATTCAATTCAATGTGCAGTTTTATGTGTTCCTATCAGTAGGTGTCGATAGTTGCTTTCTTTTCATTGCAGATCCTATTTTTAGTTTCCAGGTTGGTTCATGTTCTTAATTCAAAATTTTTAGTCCATTTGGATTCTTTTCCGACTAGTTATCGCTCCTGGTTGACTATTTCTAGGTTCCGGGATAGTTCTTGTGCTTACCGGTTGGCTTTCCTTCATTTTTGGAGTGGTTTCTTGGTGAGTGGATCTATTTGGAATCTTGTCTGATGTTCTTTGGCATGTGGCCAACCTTTCTACTGATCCGCACTTCTTGGTTATTATTTTCCAAAAGAATTTCTTTCATTCTTAAGGCCGACCTAGTTACATGTTTCATTTTCCTATATTGGTAAATGTAATTTTGTATGGCCAACCCGGATATGTTCCAAAGCATATATATATATAGGGTATTATGTAATCATTTATAAGAAAAAAGAAGTAGAAATCAAAAGAAATATTTAGATTCGTAATTAGTGATCTAGTTGACTGTGAGAGTTCTAGATGGATTGTATCTGGCTTGTAGACTGCATGTAACTGGTTGACTACTAAATGTTCTATGATGGTTGTATGATGATAACTGGCTAGTTGCCAAAGGTTCTAAGACAATAATATGATCTATTTGTGTAATATTGCTATATTTTCTTGTTGCTTTGGTTGTGTTACTCTTGTTGCATAGGCTAGTCAGTTCTCTTTTGAGGGTTTACTAGTTATGGCTGCATCAATTGGTATCAGAACTAGTTATGAACCGGTTGGTGGAAGAGTTGTTTGCGAACCTTAAGGCATTCCTTTGGGTGGAAAAAACGTCGATTGGAGGCAGGCTACACATGCGTTCAATAGATCTCTGAGTGAGAGGAAATTGAAACCGGTAGTCAGATCGTCGAGTTGAGGTAGTTCATCGAGGCAGAAGAGGAGATGCCACCTAAAAGGATGAAATCTTGGAGGGTAGAGCCGATGATGGAGGATTTCAATAATGAGGTGAGGAACAAGATTCAGAACACATTGGATGGTTTGCGGAGGAACCCGAGGTCTGAGGATGAGTATGAAGAAGCCAGTGAAGAGCTTGAAGCGGAAGAGGCTGAAGGATCAGAAGACAAAAGAGAGGAAAGATTCCTGAGAGCACTGGCACAAGCGAATAAAGTTCATCAAGTGGAAGTTTCAAACTTTTCTGGAACGTTGAACCCGAAGGATCTGATTGATTGGATCGGAGAGTTCGAGGATTACTTTGAGTATGAGGATGTCAAGGTCCCGCAGAGAGTCTAGTTGGCAAAGACTAAGTTGTCATCATTCCTTATTCATATCAACATGAAAGAGTAGTCACTATTATAATTTTCTTAGATAATCAAATAGTAAAATCAATAAATTTTGGTACTTGTAGACAATGTAAGAAATCTTGCATAAGTACCAACACTTGACCCCTTAACATTGATAGTTAATTGTGGAAAATTATAAATATAATAAAATAATAGTTGTAAGATAAAATTTAATAAAATAATTCTAGTAATGTCACCTCCCTATATTAATCTTGCTATTCGATTCCAACTATCAGGGAGAGAATGGATTTATGCTCGGAATCCTATACCCTCTCATTGGAAAGTTGGCACTCTATATGATGCTGGCGTTCAACTCAAATACTAATCATTATAATGACTACACGAGTTGTTGGGATTATATTTAAATAAATCCAAGCTCAGAGATCCATGCCTCCAAAATAAAGTCATCTTACCAACCCTAAATAAATATTCAACTATAACAATAATTTATTAAAAACTATGTGTCTGTTGCATGTAATAAAAATAATATAAAATATGATTGTATGGTACCTGCTTTCGTTTTGGCATCTTTGATCACCCTTCTTTGTTAAATATAATTTTATATATTAATAAAGAAAAAAATCATTTTTTTTTTTTGATCGGTAGAAAAAAATCATTTTTTAAGAAAAATCTAACTAAAATATTAAAAGATCTTTGTGGAATTAGTTATAAAATGTAACAACACGTAGTATAACAATATATTCATGAGTTTATTTCATTTATATTTATAGATAAGCATATTTTTTAATATGATCTAGACAATTCATTTTGTTCACCCTAGAGTTGATAGTAAATGTAAAAAATTTGAATGTAATGTTGTGAAAGGCAAAACATAAACCCAGAAAATTAAGTATTAATGCAACACAGATTAGTTGCAAAGAAATAATAAAGAGAATAAAATGGAATAATAGAACAACACATAAGAAGCTGATTTATGTGGTAAAACCTTGACAAAACATCAAGGAAAAATCCACGGGGCAAGGGTATCGATATTCTTATTGCTCGGAAAAAACAATTACAATCTCCACAACTAGCTACCACTATTAGGTGCTGCTATTACTCAAACTTATTGGGTAATAGGAAGCGTTATTATTGATCAAGTAATATTATAAGCAATTTAAACACTTCCTCAATAATATTGAAATAATTGCTTATAATGAAATAATTGGCATTTGGATTAAGTATTGAAGAAGTGTTTAAATTTGTTGTTGCAGGGAAAATGTACTTAAGAAGCCTTTGAATGTATTTAAGCAAGTAAAGAATAAATAATATTTTTTGTTATTATTATCAAATACCTTTTCAAAGGGGAGGCCACATGGTCGATAAAGGGGAAAGACGATTATAATAGTTGGAGAAAAGCAAAACACGCCCAAGAAGGTATTTGATAGCAGTTATGAGCATCTAAACACTATTGCATGAAGAAGATAGCACAAGACATTTAAAAGCAGATCTAAAGGAATTGGCTCCTTTTGCATTAAGAATGAGCAAATATACGTTTTGGAAAACAGTTTTCTTTAAGATCAAATGAAGGAAGAGTTATCTCAAACAAGCTAATCAGTGAGTTAATCAATGGAGCCTACATCCCACACATAAGAGTGCCAATTTTCATCAAAGAGTAATAGAGATGCAAGAGAAGAAAAGCAGATCAAAGGAGTAGCAACAACGGATTCACCATTCAGTGATAGCAGCCATCAACAAGGGAACACAGCGATAAAAATTTGGTTTTGGTGGAACCTCGCAATGGTCTTGGTGCCCAAGAAGGAATTTCGATATGAATTAAGTGTTCGATAAGACAGTTTGAAGAGCCAGCTGAAGTCATATAGTTTCATGGACAAGTTACACTTTAGTGAGACTTTGCAAAGTCTTGCCGATAAGGAGGATTTCAACATGACTGAAGAGGTTGCCAAGACAGATAAAGGGATAGCCGATGTTATGAACTTATATCGATAAGACCTCTTTGTTGTAATGATTGATAAGTCATGTCAATAAGAAGGATTTCTATGACACATAAAAGCTCGCCAAGCCAAATTGTAGAGACAGTCGAAGCCATGTTGTTATGCTGATAAGAAAAGCCAGCATGACATCGGTTTTGGTGAGACCAAGAAAGAAACCAGCTGAAGTTTAGTGGTTTCATCAATCTCTCCGATTTCGGTGAGGCCATTGTGTGCTCCTGTCGACAAGCGATGGTTGTCGCTATGACTTCACTGTTCACCAAGACTCATAGAGGGAGATTACCGAAGGCATGTTTTATGCCGATAAAGAAATGGTTTTCAGTGTGACTTCATTGTTCACCAAGAATCATAAAGGACATGGACGAAGGCATAACTCATGCCGATAAGTTATCAATAGTGAGGATCCCGCCATGGCACACATTCCACTAAAAGAAACACACCTGAGGGATTGTGTTAGTTTTCCAAAGGATCAACCAATTAAATTGGGGTGGGAGAGAAGGAGAAGCCAATTCATAACCTACATGAACCAAACACTTCCCATCCTTGGAAGGGGCCCAAATGAGTGTATCACTAGCCTCCTATCTAAAATACTTGATATTATTGATTATCTTGAGGAGCTATAAAGAAGTGCTTCTTGATGGTGGGTCAAAATCAGTCGGATCTAGATTCCATTGGGGAGGGGGAGTTCCAGGAATCCAATAATCACAAACTAGGACTCCAAGCCTAGCCTAAATTTCATCACCATAAATTCAAAGCATGCACATAACCATCTATGAAGCTTTCATCTTCTTTCTCACACAATACACATTTGTTGTGTAGAGCATTTAGATATTACACACATTGTACAATATTTTTGTAAATTTTCATGGAAGATGTGTATTCTTTGGCATTTTATTTGGATTCCTAGCATCTTATTTTGGGTGATCTTTAGATAATTTAAAGGAAATTGATTCTCTAATTGCAGCTTTTGACATGTGAGTACGAAAGCCTGAATTGTCATATGTGTGACCTTTTGGACTTTTTATTGGAATTGATAGTTGTATTATTTTAAATATTACTATGTTAATCATTTTCTATCAATATGCAAGTACAAGTGATTGTCAACATAGTAAGATGCATCAGTTGTATTTTAAGGTATTAGTTGGAAATTACAAACAATTGATATCAATAGCATTATTGGTGGAAAGTGAAAGAGAATGAAAGCCACCACCATTGATAAATGGAGGAATCATCCTCAGTTTTGGGCAGTACTTCAAGCTGCCAAGATGACTAATTTCATGGAGCGCATGCAAGAGAAATGACCTGAAATTACGAGAATCTTCAAGAAGGCTAGAACAAAGGCACATTAACCATAGGCAACAAGAAGGTCAAGGTGACTGAAACTATGATTGTGGAGGCAACGAGTCTTCTGATGGATGACATCAAGTTCTACAGGGACAAAAATATTTCTGACGCTGTCATGAAAACATTTCCGAAGGATGAGGAGGAGAAAGCTAGACTAGTAAGGGCAGCCATACCTACTTCTCGCCAAAGGTAATTAAATTAATTCTGGCCAAGGGTTTTGCTGGCTATAATGTAATTTATCACTCTCGATGGTAGATACACTAGGGTTTATAGCTACCATTTTGTCTTACTTAATCACTTTAGCTATAAAGATAAAATTTCTATTCTATATTATCTTTTCTACACCCTTAATGTTGGGATCAAGGGTGCTATACCCAACCCCAATATCAACCTAGCAATGCATGAAGGTTTGATGCTGATTTTGTATAATCACATCAAAAACACTACCGTCCAGTTGAATATAGCTGAGGTCTCCAAGTCGGAAGAGGATTTCAATGACTCTGATGATGAGGAAGGTGAAGGCTATGACACAGAGGATGACCCCCAAATTGTTGGGTCGAGCAAGAAAAATAGAAAAACAGAGCATGGGAAACAAAATAAAGGGTCAGCCAAAAAGAAGCAGAGAGGGGAGGATGAAGATAGCTGGAGGTCCAAACCCTTGTGAGCCAGAAGCAGAAAAGGAAGACTCCTAAAACTAAGGATGTGGGAACCAAGAACCGGTCGCCTCTTATGACTAATTCTAAGGATAAGGGCCTGATATGGGAGGATACAGCCATGAAAGAAGCTTAGAGCTTTGATGTCAGGGAGGCGGAAATGGAAGTGAATCTTGAGACCACAGGTGACAAGACCCAGGAAGAGCATCACCTAGATATTGACATCTGTATCAATAATGGCATGGATAGCTTCAAATAGGTGCTCCTCTAGATGCAAAAGGAAATTACTAGCATTAAAACTAAGCAGGCCTAGGAAGCAAGGAAAATCAAGACTTTACAAGCTTTAGGCTTGAGTAAATTCAATTCCCTCCTAGATTGTCGTAGTGAGCTTACCAAAGCTATTGGTAATGCAGAGGAGATTATCAATGCTAATCGTAATAGCTTTCTTAGCTCAGAGAATAGAGCAGGGGACACTGAAAAAAGACTTGATGGAGTTGAGAACATGCTCAAAAAAATTTGCAAGAAAATTCATATGATTCTTAAGGCTGCCTCGGCTAGTATGAAGGCTCTTATCAGTAAGCTGGAGAATGACCATAGGGATAAGGCTACAGCAGGCATTATTAAAGTAAAGGACGATACCCCAAATGATAAGGAAACAGAGCTTGGGAGAAGAACACGGGCGAGCACTAAAAAGATGCAAAGCCATAGCAACAAAATTGAGGAAATCAAGCGGGCACCTGATAATATGGAAGTTGCTGAAATGCTTCAGGACTTAATCTAAATCTGGGCTTTAGTCGGTCCTTTTTGGTTTTTGACTAGTTGTCTCTTGTTTGCTGCCGTTTTGTTTGTCAACTGTCTTTTGCTTTGTGTGTTGTCTTTTGTGTTTTGTTGAGATTTAATATAAATCTTTTGATCTTTTGGCTGTAATGGGTTTCAGGGGCCCATCAAAACCTGTTTTCCCATATTCAAAAACATAATAAGATGCATAAATTGTAGAGCCATTGTATTCGGTATGTATGGTCTTGTCTAAACTAAACTCATCAATTGTTTAATTGATCTAGACATCATGATGAACCTAACTCTTAAGTAGGCAATCTAATGAATTCCTTATATATAAAAATTTCAAATAAATAATTCATAAATAAAATTAATTAAATATTTTTTAAACATATCTCATAACTAAATGTGAAAGCAGCAAGCTTTTATTACACATCAATACAATAACAATGATTACAGAGAAATTGAACCGTAAAAACGTTGGTCGGTCTAAATAGTGTAAATCAGGGAGCACATGCTACAGTCCACTGATACCAAGGACCCGACGACATAAATAATTTGAATACCATGGCTTTCTTTTTTCTATTTTTAAGGTTTATCTCTGTGAGAGGCGATCATTTGCCCTGCTAATCGTGCTCGAAGCATTGTTCAGCATTGGTTACTCCACTTCTATATTCATAAGCTCACGGGCAGCTTATTATGGAACTCCAGATGGTTTAGGAACTTCCAGTAATACATACTATCATTATATGTTACCATTATGATTTAGTTTTCACTCTATTATTAAAGAAATGAGGACTAAGCAAGCTAAATATTAATATGCAGGCGGCGCTTGTGGATATGGTAGCTATGGGAGAGACGTCATGGCTGGAAATGCTGCTGCAGCAAGTCAGTTATTATACAGAAATGGGGCTGGATGTGGTGCTTGCTATCAGGTAATTATTATTATATAAGTAATGCACAAAAACCATTATTACTATTCTTATTATATTTTTAAATAAGCATCCCATCAAAATACAAACCACTAGAGTGGTGAATGATGTTACCTGTTAAATAGGTGAGATGCAAAAATCAGGCCCTCTGCACAGCCAATGGAGTAACAGTAGTGGTAACAGATCATGGAGAAGGCGATCGAACTGATTTCATTATGAGTCCTCATGCTTTCACAACTATGGCCTGGCCAGGGAAAGATAAGCAGCTTAAGGCTTTCGGTGTTGTTGACATTGACTACAAACGGTAAGAGTAGAGAGATTCAAACATTACACTATTTGCTATATTATTCTCAACTATTACTAACTAATGTTTATGTTGGCTGCCATATGTCAGAGTACCTTGCAACTATCCAGGCCATAACATCGTGTTCAAGATTAACCAGAGCAGCAATTACCCCTATTATCTATCTTTGGTTTTGTTGTACCAAGGAAGCCAAAGAGATGTAGAGGCTGTTGAAATCTCACAGGTATACAAAGCAAAATCATATATTACGGTACAAATTCATCTTGATTTTTTTCTATTGCTGATCATATGTGAGGGTGTAATGGCAGGAAAGAACGTCTGATTGGAAAGCGATGCGGAGGAGTTATAGAGGTGTGTGGGACATAGTAATGTCACCTCCCTATACCAATCTCGCTATTCGATTCCAACTGTCAGGGGGAGAATGGATTTATGCTCGGAATCCTATACCCTCTCATTGGAAAGCTGGCGCTCTATATGATGCTGGCGTTCAGCTCAAATACTGATCATTATAATGACTACACGACTTGGTGGCATTTTATTTAAATAAATCCAAGCTCAGAAATCCAACGTATTTCTCTGTTCTTGCACATGCCTCCAAAATAAAGTCATCTTACGGACCCTAAGTAAATAATGTAGTAAGAACTGTGTGCCTGTTGCGCGCAGTAAAAATAATATAAAATATGATTGTATGGTACCTGCTTTCGTTTTGGCATCTTTGATCGCCGTTCTCTGTTAAATGGTGTCCTCTTTACTCATCCAAGGTTCGGGTTCGGTTTATAATGCTAATTAAAATTGGACCATTTTATTTTTAGATCTTATATTCACTCACACTTAAAAGATACATATCAATTATTTTATGTGATGAAAAGAACAACCTTTCACTTAAAATCAAGAGGGAAGACAACCAACAGATTTTTAATCATTTTTTATAACATTCTTTTTTAAGACCTCAAATATTTTTTTGAAGAGTATTTTGAAATTATTATAAAAGTTTGAAGTATCCTTGACGAAAAAATGGTGTTGTATCATTTAGAGAAATTCATCTTGGTTGCATGCTAAATACATTTTTATATCTTAATAAAGAAAAAATCAATTTTTTTACAAACATCTAACTAAAATATTAAAAGATCTTTCAAAAGATCCTTGTGGAATCAATTATAAAATGTAACGAGACATAGTAAAATAATATATTCATGACTTTATTTCACTTATATTTATAGATAGACATATTTTTTAATGTGATCTAGACAATTCATTTCGTTCACCTTGGAGTTGATAGTAAATGTAAAGAATTTAATGTTGTGGAAGCCAAAGCATAAACCCAGAAAATTAAGTATAAGAATCTGATTTTTGTGGTAAAACCTTGACAAATCATCAAGGAAAAATCCATGAGGCAAGGTTATTGGTATTCTTATTGCTCGGAGAAAACAATTACAAAACTCCACAACGAGCTACCACTACTAGGTGCCGCAATCACTCAAACTTATTGCGTAATAGGAAGTATCATTATAAACAATTCAAACACTTCCTCAATAATATTGAAATAATTGGCTTTTGGATTAAGTATTGAGAAAGTGTTTACATTTGTTGTTGGAGGGAAAATTTACTTAAGAAGCCTTTGAATGTATTTAAGCAAGTAAAGGATAATTTGTTTTTTGCTATTATTATCAAATACCTTTTCAAAGGGGAGGCCACATGGTCAATAAAAGTGAAAGACTTTAATCTAATAGTTGGAGAAAAGCAAGAGTAGGAGTTTTGAAGTCAAAACCCTAAAACACGCCCACGAAGGAATTTGATAGCATTTATGAGCATCTAAACACTATTGCATGAAGAAGATAGCACAAGGCATTTTAGAGAGAAAAAAATAGATCTAAAGGAATTTGCCCCGTTTGCATTAAGTATGAGCAAATATACATTTTGGAAAAGCAGTTTTCTTTAGGATCAAATGAAGGAAGAGATCTCTCTAATAAGCTAATCAGTGAGTTAATCAATGGAGCCTACATACCACACATAAGAGTGCCAGTTTTTTATCAAAGAGTAATAGAGGTGCATGAGAAGAAAGGAAGATCAAAGCAGTAGTAACACCGGATTCACCATGCAGTGATAGCAACCATCAACAAGGGAACACGACGATAAAGCTTTGGTTTCGGTCGAACCTTGCAATGGTCTTGGCACCCAAGAAGGAATTTCGACATGAATTAAGTGTTAAACAAGACAGTTTAAAGACTCAACTGAAGTCATATAGTTTCACTGTGTTACCCCTTTTATTTTGTCGATAGTCAAATTCCCCATCTTTGGCAAAATAAACTATAATTAATGTTGTTCTCCCAAATTCAGCTCGATTTGTATTTGATTATATAGATTTTCCCTTCTAGTGTTACTTGTTTTGTCTCAGTGAACTCCTGTATTGAACCTGAGTTTCGGTTTTGAGTTCATAGTTCACTTGTTGACCTTGTGGGTCCCACGGCTTTGTTTTGTCGTCACGGGGCACGAGCGTAAGTATTTTAAGTTGGTTTCAAACTCGAACCTTTGAACAATTCTCATCTGGTTCAAGGTTCACCTTTGTGTTTGTCTAAAGTCTTTTCTCGTTCCCAGTTTAGTTGTGTATTGAGCTGCAAGGTGGGTTTTTATACATCAAGTCCTCTTCATTATTGCTCATGTTGAACTTGAACCATTGAACCTCTTGCAAAATGGTTCACGATTCAAGGTTCATTTTAGGTTGTCTCTAGAGATATAACAAGGTGAAGCAAGATAATTAAAGGCAAAGGTGGTGCAGTAAAAGGAATATTTCAAGCATGTCAAGTTTAAAAATTCTAATTATGGAAAGTAATCATGAAAGCTCGAGCAACTTGTGTGGAAGTGATTTGTAATAAATGCAGTCATCATAATCCCATCAAATCAGGAGTTACTTCACATGATTGTATGAGATGTTAAGAAGTATGCGTAAGTCTTGTTTAAATTTTCTTGCCTTTAATATGCAAACCCTTAAGTTGTTAATTCAGTAGCTTCTTATTGTTGAAGAAGCCAAAGGTGTTGAAGGTAATTATAGCTCCATACTTCTGAGGGTTACAAAGATTTGATGATATCAATGTAGGTGTGTTTCGATCATCCCTCCCCATTGTGTTACTTGCTCAAAAAGCCATTGTAGTGAAATCCTTTGTTTTGGGTAGAATTTTGTACTTTAAAAAAAATTGTTTAATGAATATAAGGGCGAATGTGATGAGGCCAACCCTTCCAAAAATTGGTCGTACATCATGTTTAGTGAGTACACTTCTAGAGCTGGGTGACACTTCTTTGGCTCAAGCTGACTTGGTAAATTTTCTAGAGAGAATGAGGAACTCAAATGGTAATTCAATGATGGGAAAGATTGTTAAGAGTGGGTTGATTGAAGATGTCACATTCCCTACTACTGCCCCTTGCCTTGAACTGGTTATAGAGTGCACGGATAAGTATGATACCAACAATAGGTGTATTAAAACCAGCAGTGGTGAAGTGTTGGTGAAGATTGATAGGGAAATAGTGATGGCTGCCATGGGCATTCCCCATAAGGAACCATATGAGGATTGGTCCATTAGTACTTCATATTCATTTTTATCTAAGAAGAGGAGTACCTACAAGAGCATCATTTCTAGGAATTGGCTCCTTAAATTGTAGAAAGGAGGTTCCAGGTTACCCAAACCTCTGACAAGAGAGCGTTTCATAATAGAGGTGCGAGGCATTGTAATTTTGTTGAATAGACTCAAAGGGAATGCACATGCCTTCTACTGGGAAGAGTGGATGTATTTTTACATTCAAGTGTTGTTGGCGGGTGAAAAATATCTAGACTGGGCACAGGTTATCACCGACAGACTCCATGAGGGTCTGCATAATTTTGTTAGTATGTCTAGTTTCTATATCTCTTCATATCTATTTTACATTCTTTTTTGTACCAAAGAATGGCAAGGGTTGCATCATGAGCCCTGGGTTGATGGCATGAAAGTCTATGAGTATTATCCACATTTGCAACAACAAAAGTATGCTGAAATTTTTTATGAGATGGAACAATGTCTTTGCAGGCAAGATTGTCTTTGAATTGTAGGGAAATATAAACAAGAGGATGCCAGCTAAAGCCATGAAGTTAGTCAGCATATATAGAAGCTACTACATCCTATTTTATAGATTTACCTACATCAAGGTAGGGGGCTTTGAAGGTGAACCATTTAAACTGCCCGGGTATGCCCTAGATAGTCATGTGCTTATTGAAGTCTGCAAGCAGCTTTCCCACATAGATAAAAGATTAAGGGAGAAAGGTAAGTTTGGAGTAGCGTTTCCAAATGAATTTGGATATTATAGTTGCAAATTTGTTTTTGATGCTCTGAACCTAGAATTGGAATTCAAGACATTGACTTGCAGCCCTACGTTGCTAGACGTAAGTTTGACAGTAGAGGATATGTTGTGGAACATTTAAATATTGATGCAAATTTCTGCCATTAACCCCAATTAGAAGATTATTGGAAAAACTGTTATGATGAATTGGAGGTCAGAAGAAGACTGTGGTCAAGGTTGACCTTGCAACAAATTGTTACAATGGGATTGTCAATAAATGTTTCATGAGTACAGGAAGAAGAGGCAAAAGATATGTTAGATCCTGGGTTCAATGAAACAATTCAAGGGTAACTAGCTCCTGAAATCAATTGCGACAGGAAAGAGGAAGAAAGTTTTCAGGCCAAGTCAATCATTAAGATAAAAGGTGAAGGTCTATCTCTCATTAATTGTGGCTGAAAAGTAGGAGAGTTGGTAAAAGATACAACAATTCAAACACAGTTGTAAAACCCCATATGAATTCATTATCACTTAAGATCACTTTCCAATATTACATCTTCAGTTTACACTAAATTTGACCCTTATTTTGCATGTCTTTTTATCAATTTTTACAAGAGAGGAAAAATCATGCAAACTAAAGATATCAAAAGGGAGTGATTGAAGGTCAAACACAATAGCTCTACACAACTTAAGCTCCCACATGCATGCACCATCATTGAAGGAGCAGGTCGAGCACACTTACACTCATTTTTCACTACTTTCATGCTTTCTCTTCAAATTCGACCAAGAAGACTCTTCATGTAGATTTATAGAGATAAAGATAGAATAAAGATAAGGAAAGGAGCTCACTTTAGTTCTAAAAAAAGGCACAACTCGGCAGCTCCTTCTTCTTCTCAAGACTATTCCTATAAGTCTTATACTTCCTTCTTTTCTTAGGTAGTTCTCTTTTCTTCTCTACATATACAGAGAAAAATATTATTATATCTCATGTTATTTTTTTAGATTCAAGCATTGTAGCAGTAGAATTTTATTAGTTATCAATAAATATTATTGATTCCTTCTTAGGAGATTCTTGTTTTGTTCATTGTCTATTATGATTTGATCAGAATATTGTGATTTACTTCAAAATACTCTATTTTTGTTTTATTGATGCTTTGTAGAACAAGGAAATTTCATAGGTAATTCAGGTTGTGAGCTGTGTTTATTGGATTTTCAACAAGTTATGGGTTGTGAAAACAACAACATTGAAAATTCCGAGACCTCATAAAATATTTATCAATTGCATGATCTCAGTTAAGTTGTGAATCAAATGTCATGTCTTTTGGAGCTGATAAAGGTTTAGGACAATGAATGATATCATATCCATATTGGTGTATCACCTGGACTATTAGCAATAGATTTTTTTAATTCCAACAAGCTTTCTTCCCCTTTCCTTGGTCAAAAGATAGTTTTCTAGAATGTTTCATCAGAGAACCAACTCACCCTGGAGGTTGATTTCCATCATAGGAAACCCACAGGCCTGGAAATCATCCAATGTTTCACAAGATTGCTAATCTTTCAACTTAAGCATCACATGTGCAATCTTTGTGACAATGGGATTATTGAAAACTTTAATGACAAGAACAATTTTCTTTTGAAGTTGAGGGCCATCTTGGCAAATATGGAAAACAATTTGATATTTCACATTGCTCAAAATATGAATAGTATTGACTTGATTGGTATCTATATCCACTAAATCTTCTGCTTTAGGAGAGAGAGCATTGAAAACATTGTTAGTGATGCCATCCTCTTGCAACAAAACAACCCTATGAATAGGACCAAATTGGTAAAAGGGACAAGTATGATTCATCAATACTCCTTCTCTAGAAGAGATATAATTAAAGTGAATGGTAGATAAATTATCATAAAGGGAAGTCTTAATGATATCACCCTATTTCACTAAAATACCCTTATGGGTAGTAGAAATTTTGGGAGAGAAAAT
Organism: Cryptomeria japonica; assembly: GCF_030272615.1. NCBI lineage: Eukaryota > Viridiplantae > Streptophyta > Pinopsida > Cupressales > Cupressaceae > Cryptomeria > Cryptomeria japonica. The sequence continues at coordinate 308,669,810 of NC_081405.1, read as the reverse complement.
AATGATTCATCAATGCTTCATCAATAGAAGGGAAAGGATTGAAAGATATGCTAGTGTAATAATCCTCTTGCCTAAATATTTACTTCTAGATTGAAGGATCTTTAAGAGAGGGATGCAGTTGCATTAGAAGAGCTAGAAAACTATCGAATCCATGAAATGGATTCATTGTGAAAGTAAGTAGACTTAATCATACAATTAGATACTGAAATAATAAAAATTTAATTTTTAATAAAATTGAAATATACATAATGTGAAATAGATTAAAGAAATAGATTAAAGAAATTAATGTATCTATATCTAGATTTTTATCCAAAAATCAACTAAAAATTAGAAATTATGCAAGTGTAAGACATGTTGATTTCAACAAAATGAAATGATGGGAAATGGGGTTCTATCCTAGAGACATAAACTAAGATCCTAGATCAATATCGTTCATTGGAGGATATGGCCAAGAATATCCAACTTAATTCTGGAAGGAGAGCTAAATGTTTGGTATGATCATTACCTTTTTTTGATTTGATATGAATTTATGTGAAGATTCAAGAACAAGGTAAACTAATTTAAAATTGACAAGATTCAATATAAATAGATAGAAAAGGAACAAAAAGCTAACACAAAATTACATATATAGAATTGAAAGACAGAAATGAAACTATTATTAAAAAAATAAGTTGAAAGTATCAATCAAGTTTGTTGGCACCATAGACATAAATATTATTTCATTAGCTATGAATTTGGATTTTTGATTAGGATACTCTATAGATCATTCCTTCTAAAATTGAACCAAAACTATTCATCAAATGAACAAATAGACATAGATGTAAGATTTTTACCTTTTCAAAATTTAAAACTATGTCTTAATCTTCTCTCAACAAATCTACATCCTACTACCATTGGATCTATAGCCTACACACTATAAAGAGATAAAAATGTTGTGGTGTATAGGAGTTTTCCTATTTCAAACCCTTGGTAGGAATAAACCTCCACTAGAATAAATCATGATTAGAAAAGAGCTTACCTTGATAGGATAGAAGCTAAATCAAAAATGAAATGTCAAGTTGACAAGATTACACCTTTGGATTGATGGTGGTGGTGATGCAATGCTCTTTAAATAATTCCTACAAGTCTTGATGAAATAACATGATAAATCATAGAAAACTCAATCATGAAAACATACTTGAAGAGAAGTTGTTGTAGCTTTATGCTTCTTGTACTTAGATCTACTCTTGAATAAAGGAATTAGGAATTGAAATGAAATTTGTGGACTATGAACAAATGATCAAGTGAATTAGAGATGATGTATTTATATAGGGTTCAATATATTTTCACTTTTAGGCTTAATTCCAATAGTCATATCAAAGTATTAGGATTTAATCATAAATTTTGGGAACAAACACTTCAAAATATTTAAATTTTAGTCCCTCTTAGAGGGACTAAGCCACTAGATTCTATAGTAAACTAGAACTAGGGAACTAGGCACCATAGTCCATCTAGAATGGGACAAAATAGAGGTGATTGGAGAGTCCACGTGCCTAGGAAATTGGACTATGTTGCCTTATGAGAATATGACAATAGTTCGGATGATATAAGGCCAAAATACGATAAAAATGACCTCTGAGGAGGCACACAAAAGAAAGGGGACAAAAAAGGAGTATGAAATTGTAAAGGAGTTATAATTTATGACACTAAAAGTATAAATTTATTTTATTGATGTTCTATATGTTTTATATAATTTGTTTTTAAAATATTAAACTAGGAGAGACTCAAACCTTACATAATTGCAGAAAAAGGTGACAAAACTAGGGAATGATGAGGAGTGATAACCCATGATAAAAATCCTACTACTAAAATAGACATAGAAAAAAATACAAAGACAAACAAGCCCAAAAATTACAATCTATTGTCTAATTTAATAGTTATAAAATGAATTTTAAAATAATACAATGTTAACTTATTTTAAGGATTCATAATTTATTCCGTGACTCAATTGACATTATGGGTTCTCTTAGATTTAAATGTGTGATGATAGTATTCTTAAGATGAAGAAACTTGGAGATAATTCTAGTGGGTTCCCATATGACATCTTTATTACATTATGCAAATATATTATTAGAATTATTGTAAATGAATTTCATGTATTGATCTACTCTAACCCAAACTTGTAAAAATATGGACCTCTCCTCAACCAATCCAAGTATCTCTATTACAATTATACTAGTATTCCCAACATCTTCCTTGAGGTAAGAGACTTGAAATATTTTGTGAGGCTTAGAGGGGGATTATAGTGCCAATCCTACTCAAACATAGAAATGTGTTGGAGAACCCTGTAATGGTAATAACATTTGGAATAAAACTTATAAACTTTCTTGTCTTGTAATGAAATTTTCTTCTAGGATAAATGACATAAAAAGCCCATTTCCAATGCCAAAGGTATTCAATACTATTTTTGGTCCACCTATTATTCCATGTGATTTTGTGTCACTAGGAAAATAGTCTTAAGGAGCTAGAAGATGTCATCAAAACTGCTAGATTATTATCAACTTATAATATTTAATTATTAAAGAATATTAGGGAATACTCTATAGGGCCTCCTAAGGGGTTATTTTTAAGAACTATGATATGTAGTATTATGGGTCACCACTCACCCAAGAGAAGCCACAAAATTCATTATTCCTATTGTTCAAATATATAATATGTCAAACTCATGTTGAAGGTAGTTTCATACAAGTTATTCAATCTTTCTATGAATTTAAACTAAAATAAAAATCCTAAGCACTACCAATAGTGCAAGTCTTGCTATGGAGTTTGAAAATAGAATCCAAGAAGTATAAAGAACCATAATTACAATCTAAAGGTGATTTCATTCAATTATAGTTCTCAAACATATAGTGATATATAATAGGGGAGCAATGAAATTTAATGACTCAAACGGATTCAATTGGGTGCTAGGAATTAATTAAATCTAATCTTAAATACCCTCTCAAGTAGAACCTTGAACATCACCCAAATTTTCAAAAGAGAAGAAAGAGGAGGATGGTGTGCATGTGGGCTCTCACGGGCGACCAAGCTAGGGCTTTGATGCCCTAGCTCGAGGGAGGCAGACCTACAAGTGGGTCATCGAGGGGAGGGAAGTGCTGGCGTGGCGGGGGTGTGGAGCTGCAGGCGAGGTTGGGTAGGGTTTGACGGAGGGAGTGGAGGGTGAAACAGGTGGTTGCGGGTGAAGAGATGACTGCGAGTGGCTAGGCTTTTGGGGGTACTGTGGGCCTTGGGCATTCAGGGGGGTAGGAGTTTCAGCAGGTTCCCTCTCACGGTGGGCTTGGTGGGGTGGGGTCGCAGGTTCAGTGCTTTCCCGAGTCACCCTTTGGGGTGTGGGCCTTTTTTTATTTTTTAATCTTGTATGACTTTTTGGAGCTCCGATGATGAGTGTTGGTGGTAAGGGCTCGCAAGTACCTCCAGCCATGAATTTTCACATTGCAGTGGGCTGAAAACCCCCATTCCAGAGTATGAAGACTTTTAACAATAGCCTTTTCTCATCTGAATCGGGATCGGGGACCGCTGGTAGTTCTCGCATTATGAAGATTAATGGTTGCCTAGAGAGATGCAGTGAGAGACCAAAGCTAGTTATTCCTCTTGAGTTGATAGCTGAAGACGTTGAGTACTTTTCAAAACACTCGCTTTATTGCAATTTTTTGGGAATGAAGGTTTCTTTGCAGTTTTTGGAAAACTAGGCGCAGAGGACTTGGGCTCGGGAAGGGGAAATAGAGATTACGATGCTGGCAAACAACTATTTCATGGTTACCTTCAACTGCACCGAGGATTGCAATAGGGTCTTTGAAGGAGGCCCACATTTTTACAACCAAGTGGGGCTATTCATCAAACCTTGGCATGCGGGGTTTAACCCTTCGGAGGAGCTCCCAAACAGGGTTCCAGTGTGGGCTCGTTTGCCACGTTTTCCTATGGAATGTTGTCGGGAAGATGTGCTATGCTGGCTGGCCGCACTGCTTGGGAAGCTAGTGGGATCTTCAATGCAAACCCTAGGGAGAAAGGTAATGACCTTTGCACATATCTATGTTGAGATTGATCTTAGTAAACCTTTTCCAGATGCTATAGATATGTGTGCAGGCTCTTATTCATGGGTTCAACGGCTAGATTATGAGACTTTACCTTTTCACTATCGTTTGTGTCATGAGTATGGTCATTTACAGCATAAGTTCCCTAGATATAAACTGGTGGTACGCCAACCTCAACAGTCGGCCCAGAGTCAAGATAAGGCTGATAAAGGAAGAGCTACTATGTCGATCAAGGTAGAGGGTGATGATGGTTTTGCCTCAATTAAGACAAGGATCAGGAATCGAGGATAAAAGAGGTCCTTACAGGAGATACATGAGGAGGATAAATTTAAGAGATTTGAGGTCTTGGATGACCTTAGCCATTAGGAAGTGAGCCCAAGGTTAACTCCTTTGGACCAAGATGCATCAGGGTGGGGTCCTGAAAGAGTTATTGAGGATTTTACCTAGGCCCTGCAAGTGATTGGAAGCCAGCAAATGGAGATGGATCAGATAGTAGGGGTCCAGTTGGGAATCATTCCTGGTTCAGAGGTAAATTTGGTTATGGGGGAGGGCTCTCTGATAGCCCTGAAATTGGAACCGGCTAGGGTTAAAAGTAACAAATCTTCCATTCACCTAGGTCTGCATTAGAAAGATATTAAGAAAAGTGCTACAAAGAAGAACTCAAAGGTTGGTAGAAAGAAGGATTTGGATAAAATCAAATTGATGGGTGAAAATTTGGTTGAGTCAAGGTCAGTAAAGAGTTTGGATTCTCACTTTTCCAATCCTCCTAGATGATTGTGCTCTCATGGAATGTAAGGGGCTTGAATAGTGGCCCTAGACAAAATATTGTTTCCGATTTGATTAGGAATCATTCACCTAATGTCCTGTTCTTGCAAGAAACTAAACTCTCGGTGGAGAGTATGATGGGTCTGGTGCCGAAGCTCTGGGGGTGAGGTGAATGTCAGTGTATTGGAGCTACGGGTTCCTCTAGAGGGGTGACCTATCTTTGGAACCCTTCAAGGATTCGTTCTATCTGGTGGGTGGCTTCTAGATCTTTGCTATATGGGGTTTCCTCCAGTCTTGAGACTAGAGATATTATTTTGTTTACTAATATTTATGCTCCCATCAATCTTCAGGGCAAACATAACTTATGGTCTCATATTTCTTGTATGTGAAGGTTGGTCCCTTTCCATACTTGGATTATGGCAAGAGATTTCAATGCTATCCTTGAGTTGAGTGAGAAGAAGGGGGGTGTCATGCGGTTGGAGCCCTCTTCTCTCCTTTTTTGGGATATTATTTCATTGCTGCATCTTGTTGACATTAATCCTGGTAATGGTTTGTTCACTTGGAACAATAGGAGAGTGGGGGAGTGTTGGATTGCAGAGAGGTTGGACCGATTTCTAGTTTCCAGTTTTTGGGTTGGTGGGGGAGTGTTGGATTGCAGAGAGGTTGGACTGATTTCTGGTTTCCAGTTTTTGGGTTGGTGGGGGGTGGTCCACAAGTTTTGAGATTCTTGACTAGAGAGGGTTAGACCACTGGCCTATCAAGTTGGTTTCTTCTTCTACCTGGGTTGCTTGCTCTCCTTCATTCAAATTCCAACTTATGTGGCTTCAGGATCCTTCTTTGTCAGCTCTTGTTGAGGAGTGGTGGAGGAGGGGGAGGCCTGCCTTTGGCACTGCTATGTACACTTTTGCCAAGTAGCTATAGTTTGTTAAGTTCTAGCTTAAACAATGGAATCAACAGGGTTTCAGGAACATTTTTCACGCTAAGAAAGTTGTCCAAACAGTGTTTAATGGCATCACCAGTGAAATCAAAGAGCATGGTTTGTCTGAAGCTTTTCTTAGGGAGGAGGAGAGGGTTTTCAATACTTTAGAGGAATGGGAGCTCAGGGAAGAAATTTGCTGGAAACAAAGAGCCCATATTGATTGGCTATAAGTAGGCAATAAGAACACAACTTTCTTTTTCAACTCTATGAAAGCAAGACATCATGGAAATTCCAATCCTGCTCTGGTCAATGATAGAGGTGAGGTGTTATTATCCTTGCAGGAGATATCTAGGGAGGCTTTACAGTATTGCCGATCCCTCTTTAGTGAGGATTCTCAAGGGGAATCGGTTGAGGAGAACCAGGTTCTTGCTTGCATTCCTCCTCTTGTTACTAGGGAGATGAATGACCAGCTTATGGGCCCTATTTTGCTAGAAGAACTAGAGAGGATTGTTTTTCATATGAGGAAAGGAAAAGCCCCTGGACCAGATGGGTTCCCGGTTGAATTCTTTCAATAGTTCTGGGATATCATCAAACTGGACTTACTAGAAGTAGTCCAAGAGTCCCGGAGGAATAAACAAATGCTTTGGGCCTTGAATACGACTTTCATTGCACTTATCCCTAAGTGTGAGGGGGCCGACAAGTTAGGCCAGTTCTGCCCTATATCTCTTTGTAATGTGATTTATAATATTATCTCTAAGATGATTGCAAAGAGGCTGAAGAAGTGTCTTGGGGGTGTTAGCTTTGAGGAACAGAGCGGGTTTTTGGAAGGGCATCAAATTTTGGATGGTGTGGTCATTTCTATGGAGACGATTCATTTTATGGAAACCTCCAAGGAAAAAGCTATGTTTATCAAGTTGGACATGGCTAAGGCTTATGATAGAGTTTGTTGGCCATTCCTCCAGAAGATCCTTAGGGATTTTGGCTTGGCTGAGGAATGGATTCAATGGGTTATAAGTGGAGTTACGTCCACCTCTTTCTCAGTGCTAATCAATGGGGATCATACTAATTTGTTTGGTGCATCTAAGGGCCTTTGTCAGGGGGACCCCCTCTCCCCTTACTTATTCATTCTCCTGGTTGAGGGCCTGGGGAGGCTGATCAAGCATAATGTGGGTTAGGGTAGTATTCAGGGTTGGAGCTGGGGTAATGACATGCAGTCGCAGTCTCATTTGCAATTTGTTGATGACATGGCCTTGATGGGACTTGCTCGAATCAGAGAAGTCATAATCTACGTAAGGTTTTGGATGTTTATCTGGCGGCCTCGGGCCAGTTGATCAATGAAGCTAAATCTTCTATCATTTTCTTCAACACCCTTAGAACTATTCAAAGGAGGATTGATCTTATCTTGAGATTCCAAGTTGGCTCTTTTCCCTTGACTTATTTGGGTATTCCTATCTCTCCTGGTAACCCTCCTCGAGAGTAATGGAAGGGTATCTTGGATAAATTTCGTTTGAAGGTTGAACATTGGACTCATAGATGGTTGTCATTTACTTGGAGGGTTCAACTGATTCAGTCAGTTGTTTAGGCTTTTCCGATCTATCGATGTATGCTTCAAGTGGAGCCTTGTCAATTGGGACTTGGTCTGCAGCCCAAAGCAATTGGGGGGGCTTAGTTTAAGGTAGGTTATTCTATTCAGGGAGGCTCTGATGGCTAAGTTGTACTGGAGTTGGTGTGTCGAGCAGGATCGTGGCTGGGCTAGGATTTTGGCCTTCAAATATATGTAGAGGATCCCTATTCAGGAGGTCCCAAGATATCCGCATGGGGGTAAAGGCTCTTCGATTTGGTATACTCTTAAGAAGGGGGCCTCTCTCATTAAGGAAGGTCTCTTTTGGATTTATAGGAGGGGGGAAGAGGTCCTCTTATGGAACGACTCTTGGGACGGGTATCCCCCCATCCTTGATCACTTTCTTAATATTGGGAATCTTTGCTAGAGGTTTTCGGAGGCAAAGTGGTCAAGGGTGAGTAATTTCAAGACTGTTTATAGGTGTGGGCAACTGGAGATTGAGCGATGGAAGGATCCTAATGAGTGTCAGGTTTTTGGGATGGAGGAGGACTATACTAAGTTACAAGGCTTTCTAGCGAGTAGACATTGTAGTGGCATCAAGGGTAGGGACGGACTTTCCTGGTCTCTGAATCCTAAGGGCGTCTTTACTGTAGCTAGTGGATACAGGGAACTATTGAACTGAAGATTGGAGGGAAGAGAGGTGCACTGATGCCGAAGCATCCAGGAGGGCAAATGAACAAAGGAGGACACCAAGGACTAAGGAGAGTGATATGACATCACTAGAGGTCAATTGGAATGTTTTGAAGCCTATAATGGCCTATTGTAATGTTGAATTCAATAAATTATGTAAAAGTCCTAAAGGTCCTGATAAAGGCCTAAGGACAAAAATGCAATGTAATAGGATGATGGAGTCTAGATAGGTTGGATAGGAGTTTATTGTGATTTAATGATCTTATTATGTCAAAATAAGTTGAATGGGATAGGTTTTAGTTGATTAAAAGTATTAGAAATAAAGTTGAAAATTCAAATTTTGAATTTCAACAACTAGTTCCAGTTTTGGTGGGAAATAAGTTTTAGAGTTGTTTTGACATTTTAATCACTTGGATTAGTTGGAGATTGGTTGGAGTTGGATGGGGAAGGTCTTATAAAGTCTCTAAAGTAATTTTTGTGTGGTTGGATGATTATGGTACGGACTTGTACGGACTGCCTCAGAAAATTAATTAAAAAACTCTTTATTTGCTGTCAAATCCTTGTTTTTTCATGCTTTCTTTGCATTGAAAGGCTAAGGGATCATCATTTCTGTACATTGGGGGTTTATTGGTTATTCCTTTGATGTATTGAGTGAATTTTTGAAGTTTGGAAAGTATCATATTTTTATTTATTGCTGACTGTCCCAGAAAAGACAGTGATTTTTTCACTAATTTGTGAATTTCCAAGCATGTAAGGATCCATCCTATGAATGTACAGGTCTGATTCTCATAGGATGGATGCCAAATAACATGTACAATAGTTTACTAACCCATTATTGATAGGAAGGAGTGAAGAGTGCAGGTGTACACCATGAAAGTTGCATGAAAGTTGAAGAAAAGTGACTGGAAATGAGTGAAAATGAAGGCTAGAGTGTAGCAGCAGAGAATATAATTGAACAAGGGGGGTATTTTATGCATTTAAGTGTCTAGACACACCATTTTAAAGGTGTTTTAACTTTGGTTGAGCCTTGGAAGTGATTGGAAGTGATATTTCTAGAAAGCCCTAGGGAAAAGGGTGATTTAGTGAGGTTTTTTGGTGTTTGGGTATCTAGGAGTGCAACCAATACCTAAGACCTGAAAAATCCTTGGTTTGGGAACATAATAAGAGACTTTACAAAAGGGTTTAATCTGGTGTTAAGTTTTGTTGGTACTTCCTTTGTAAAGTGGGTGGTTTTTAAGGCTAAAAAGGGGCACATTTGAGGACAGCAAAGGGTCCGTCCAAAACAACCTATATTGATTTTATGATATGTTTTGTAACATCCAAATGGGTGTCTAAATATGTAATTTTTTTGTCAAGTGTTTTGGGATGATTTGGAGAAAAGTTGAAAATACCCGATTTGGAGGCTACAAGGAATAGAGCCTAGAAGAGCAAGTTTGGTTTATGAGTTTGAGTCTGAGTTTGGGGGTGTGTAGAACCTTGTCTTATGGTGTTTGGGATGTGTTAAGACCAATAGAGGTGTTGGAACAAACCATTTTGATGTTATCCTTGGTTGGGTGTGTTGAGTTGAGTTTGGTTTTGAATCACCTAGCATGTAGAGGATCCTTTGATGTGTCTCCTTGAGTTGATTTAATCCTTAGGGAGAGTTCCAGAGTTGATCTCTCTGCATCAAGTGGTATCAGAGCATCAGTAAAAGATCTGGTGAAGGTTTGGTAAGGGTAGTTATGGCACCTAAGAATCAATTGGCAAGAGAACTAGAAGAATTGAAGGAAATCCTAGAAAAGGAAAGAAGGGAAAGAAGGGAACAAGATGCAGCAAGAGAGCAGGCTAAAGCAAGAGAATAAAGACAATGGAGAAGAGAAAGAGAGAATATGCAAGAAAGGATAGAAAACCTTGAGAGGGATAGAAGAAGAAGAATGGAGCAAGACAACATAGGGAGCAATGATGAAGAAGAAGTGAATGAGGTAGCAGACCAAGAGCAGCCAACAAATGACATAGAGGACCCTGAAGAAAGAAGGTTGGTTAGATTGTTGAAGGCAGTACAAGCTAGTGGAGGTAAGAGTCATATTGATTTGCCTATCTATCAGGGGAAGATGGATAGTGAAGAGGTGTTGGGATGGCTTGATGCCTTGGATAACTATTTTGAGTTTGAAGAAATGGAAGAGGAGAAGAAAGTGAAATTTGCAAAGACAAAGTTGAGAGGTACAGCATTGACATGGTGGACTAGTTTTCAAAATGATAGGATGGTAAGAGGATTAACAAAAGTGTCTACATGGTCAAGGATGAGAAGTTTGATGAAGGAGCAGTTCCTACCTTTTGATTATACCATTCATGTGAAGAGGATGAGGCAAAATCTGAAGCAAAAAGAAATGGATGTAATGGCTTATACTGAGCAATTTCACAAGCTTAGTATTAGAGGAGGATATGAGGAAGAAGAGGAGAAAATAGCCAGGTATATAAATGGCTTGAGATACAACTTACAAGATGAGATTGGTCTACAAGTACCTAGAACCTTGGGTGAATGCTATCAGTTGGCCATTAGGGCTGAGGAGAAGTTGAAGAGAAAACAAGAAAGATCAAGTAATGGTGGAAGAGGAGGCATTTCTAATAGAGGAAGAGGTAATAGAGATCAAGGGCAAGGCAACAATGAGAAAGGCAAAGAAAGTTTTTCAGAACCAAGAGGAGGATACAACCCTAGAGGTGGTAGATTTGGAGGAGGAAGAGGAAGTGGAATCTTTACAGGTAAGTGTTTTCATTGCAATGAGATTGGGCACCAATCATTCAGATGCCCTAAGTGGAATGAATCAGAACAAGGCAGAGATAGAAGAGTGTATATGGTACAAGAAGATGAGAAGAAAGAAGAATCAAAGAGAGTAGACCCAGTTCTTGAAGGTGACTTCTTGATGGTAAGGCAAGGTGAGAAACTTCAGCAAGAACCAAAGGTAACAATCTTTAGAACTACTTGTTTATGCAAAGGAAAGATATGTAAGGTAATCATTGATTCAGGATCACATAGTAATCTTGTGTCTCTTGATATGATAACCAAGTTAGGAATTGTACCATTTGACCATCCTAATCCCTACAAGGCCACTTGGGTCACCCAACAACAGCATGTAGAGGTTAGTTTGAAGGCTTATGTGAAATTTTCTATTGGTCCATATCAAGATAAGGTATTATGTGATGTGGTTCCTATGACTTGTGCACATTTGATATTAGGAAGACCTTGGCAACATAGTAGAAGAACAATACATGATGGTTTTGATAACACATATTTGGTTCATAAAGATGGTCAAAAATATAAGTTGAATCCTTTACCTTTGGGGGTCTTGAAAGAGCATCCTATAATATGTTTTGGGGAGCATTTACCAATGATAAGGCAGGTTGAAAAACAAGAAGATACTGGTTGGAAGGAAGATGTTAATTTGCAGCAGACTATGAGGAAGAATAGTCCTCTTCATGATGATTTATGGGATTTATCTTTTGTACAAGTTGGTTCAGTAAAATGTCCTATTGTTGAGCAAGGATATGTGGGTGTGAAAGAGAAGTTGCAGGTACAGCAAGTGGATCAAAGAAGAGCAAATGTACAGACTAGTTATGAGCAGCCATGTCCTAGACAAGGACACACCAAAGCATGTTTTGTTTCTAATCCATTTTGTGATGTGAGTACAGGTTGGAAAGGAAGGAAGCAGGTCACATTTGGGGACTATCTGTTCCCTACTCAAAGGATGATAGCAAAAAGAAATCAGACTGATCATTGGAGCAATTCTTGGGACAAGAATTTTCTTATTGGTGGGGAGTATGATGCCGGAGCATCCAGGAGGGCAAATGAACAAAGGAGGACACCAAGGACTAAGGAGAGTGATATGACATCACTAGAGGTCAATTGGAATGTTTTGAAGCCTATAATGGCCTATTGTAATGTTGAATTCAATAAATTATGTAAAAGTCCTAAAGGTCCTGATAAAGGCCTAAGGACCAAAATGCAATGTAATAGGATGATGGAGTCTAGATAGGTTGGATAGGAGTTTATTGTGATTTAATGATCTTATTATGTCAAAATAAGTTGAATGGGATAGGTTTTAGTTGATTAAAAGTATTAGAAATAAAGTTGAAAATTCAAATTTTGAATTTCAACAACTAGTTCCAGTTTTGGTGGGAAATAAGTTTTAGAGTTGTTTTGACATTTTAATCACTTGGATTAGTTGGAGATTGGTTGGAGTTGGCTGGGGAAGGTCTTATAAAGTCTCTAAAGTAATTTTTGTGTGGTTGGATGATGCTGGTACAGACTTGTACGGACTGCCTCAGAAAATTAATTAAAAAACTCTTTATTTGCTGTCAAATCCTTGTTTTTTCATGCTTTCTTTGCATTGAAAGGCTAAGGGATCATCATTTCTGTACATTGGGGGTTTATTGGTTATTCCTTTGATGTATTGAGTGCATTTTTGAAGTTTGGAAAGTATCATATTTTTATTTATTGCTGACTGTCCCAGAAAAGACAGTGATTTTTTCACTAATTTGTGAATTTCCAAGCATGTAAGGATCCATCCTATGAATGTACAGGTCTGATTCTCATAGGATAGATGCCAAATAACATGTACAATAGTTTACTAACCCATTATTGACAGGAAGGAGTGAAGAGTGCAGGTGTACACCATGAAAGTTGCATGAAAGTTGAAGAAAAGTGACTGGAAATGAGTGAAAATGAAGGCTAGAGTGTAGCAGCAGAGAATCTAATTGAACAAGGGGGGTATTTTATGCATTGAAGTGTCTAGACACACCATTTTAAAGGTGTTTGAACTTTGGTTGAGCCTTGGAAGTGATTGGAAGTGATATTTCTAGAAAGCCCTAGGGAAAAGGGTGATTTAGTGAGGTTTTTTGGTGTTTGGGTATCTAGGAGTGCAACCAAGACCTAAGACCTGAAAAATACTTGGTTTGGGAACATAATAAGAGACTGTAAAAAAGGGTTTAATCTGGTGTTAAGTTTTGTTGGTACTTCCTTTGTAAAGTGGGTGGTTTTTAAGGCTAAAAAGGGGCACATTTGAGGACAGCAAAGGGTCCGTCCAAAACAACCTATATTGATTTTCTGATATGTTTTGTAACATCCAAATGGGTGTCTAAATATGTAATTTTTTTGTCAAGTTTTTTGGGATGATTTGGAGAAAAGTTGAAAATACCCGATTTGGAGGCTACAAGGAATAGAGCCTAGAAGAGCAAGTTTGGTTTATGAGTTTGAGTCTGAGTTTGGGGGTGTGTAGAACCTTGTCTTATGGTGTTTGGGATGTGTTAAGACCAATAGAGGTGTTGGAACAAACCATTTTGATGTTATCCTTGGTTGGGTGTGTTGAGTTGAGTTTGGTTTTGAATCACCTAGCATGTAGAGGATCCTTTGATGTGTCTCCTTGAGTTGATTTAATCCTTAGGGAGAGTTACAGAGTTGATCTCTCTGCATCATGCACTGGTGGAAACAAGTTTGGAACAATTCTTCTTGGCCGAAGTGCAACTGCTTCACTTGGACTCTAGCCTTGTATAGATGCCTAACTTGGGATAACATTTGCAAGTGGGTTTTCTTGGGGCCTTAGATTTGTGCTTTGTGTGGTAATGGGGAGGAATACTCCTCACATATGTTCATTAGATGCCCCTTCTCTAAGCTTATTTGGCATTACTGGTGGGGGGTGTGCAAGTGTCCTTGTGTTCACGTAGATTCTCTGCTGGAGTTTTGGAGTAGTTTGGGTAGACCTCTTATCTTGTCCCCCTTCCTCCAGACGGTCTGGTATATTGGGCCTATTTTCATTCTCTGGCAGATCTTGCTTGAGAGGAATAGAAGGATCTTTCATGAGGCTAGACTACTAGTGCAACAAGTGTGGAATAGAATCATGGTTATGATCTGGGAGATAGTGGAAGCTAAATGTGAGGTGAATTTTTCTTTGGATAGAGATGAGGTAGATATCATGAGTAGGTTTGGCTGGTAGGAGTTGTCTCTAGCCTCTGCTTGTGTCAGAAGAGGTAGGTGAGATATGAAGAAGGTCCAAAGGGTGGGAAGGTGGAGACCCCCCAGGATGAGATTATCAAGATTAACACTGATGGCTCCTCCAGGGGTAACCCAGGCCCTGAAGGGGTTGGTGGTGTTGGTAGGAATTGTTTGGGGGAGGTGGTTTTCTTCTTTTCAGTGCATAAAGGGAGGCAATCTAATAATTTTATGGAGGGACTTTCTATTCTCTATGCCCTGGAGTGGACTTGGGAGTTGGGTAGAAGGAAGGTTATCTGTGAATCGGATTCACAAATTATTGTGAATTTGTTGACTGAGAAGAAGGTGAGTGGGATTCATTGGCAGCTGGCAGGGATTGTTCATCAAATTCTTCAAATTAATTCTTTAATGGAGCAGGTGTCCTTCATCCACATTCCTCGTGAATGGAATAGAGCAACTGATTGTTTGGCTAAGTGGGGTTCGAAATGTGATAGTGATTGGAAAATTGAAAGTTGGGAGCATCTTTCGCCGGATTACTATGAGGTCTTGGAGAAGATTTTTGTTGAGGATATGGATAGTAATGATGTTGGCTGATCTTGGTCAGAGCCGGAGGCTCTTTTTTGGAGCCTCGGGGCTTGGTCCCTCCTTGTAATTTTTGTGTTTGTGTTTCAATAAAGTTTTTACCCCTTTGATTCAAAGTAGAACCTTGGTGAATATTTTGGATCTTGTTCCAATTATGAATGATATCAATTATTGTTAGGTTAGGAACCCACTCATATAAAATCTAATCTATCTAAGTGAAAACTAAGAAGAAAAGGTAAAATATTTATTATTTCTTATTCATATTGACATGAAAGAGTAGTCACTATAAAAAATTTAACAGATAATCTCATAGTAAAATCTATGAATTTTTGTACTTGTAGACAATGTAAGAAATCCAACACAAGTACCAACACTTAACCTCTTAATATTGATAGTTAATTGATGTAATGCCCACCAAAATACCCTAGAGAAATATAACCATCTAACATGCAAATAGAGAAATTTTTATTTTTTATTTATTTTTAAATACTATACAAATGCAACACATATAACTCCATTAACATATTATTTTAATTTATCATATTATAGCATGATATCAAACAATACATATATCAACTGATAATGCGCATAATTGAATCCAACATAAACATAGGTATGCAAGCGAAATAATCATCATCACATAACTCATCCTTTCCCTAGGATATCTTAATGTCGTTACTTAATCGATTATTAAAACATAACAAAATCATGCCAACCACCTCAAGCTATTATGTACTAATAATTCCTTCCATCCATTATTACTTACATTAACATGAGATAAAATCCATTTATCTAACTACCATGAACACAGTCTAATATATTCCAATTGCAATTAGTCCTCGTAGATTCATTTTTAAGCACCAATTCAAATGTTCCTAACTCCCAATTACCATTCCTTCATTACTAAAACATCTCCTAAATTAAACCATTTCATTTAATAAGATTACTCATTAACATCAGCTTAGTACTAATGCACAACCATATCCAAAATATAAACACAATAAGGAAATAACTTCATTATCTACTCCATTCAAGACTAGTCCAAGTCATCGTAAATCCAATTCCTTATTTTCTAAAATGAACACTATCCAATATATAATATATATCTAGCAAGGAATATAACAATATTTTCTAAGGCAAGAATAATGGTCACAACCTAATACACTATTTCCATTACATATGAATATAATGTCCTTTTACATCACAATACATATTTTTTCAAAATACAAATATATATCTCATGAATCCTCCTATGTAAATGTGACATGAATCATAACACATCAATCTCCTCCAATAATCCATCTGTAATTGAAGAGATAAATAATCCACATCCACAAGAGCATCCAATGAAGAACATCCCAATGGAAGAAGGAATCAAACCACTAGACCATGCGGAATGAAAGGAACCACCCACTTGTTAGGAGATGACACAAGTTCCCACATATACTCTAGACCTAGGATGACACGTAACAACCAAAGGATACATCACAAGACAACAATAAAAAACATCCACATGAACAAGAAGCCAAATAACATCACAAGGATAAATCACAATCACAAGAATTCCAAAGGCATTCCATCCAATCAACACGCAAGCCATTAGGACCTGAACATATGGAAGAGTGTCATTGCATGCTATCACCATGGAAACATGAAGCCAAACCTAGGCACCTATCCCGACATCTATGATACTCATGCAAATCTCTCTAAACCTTTGAGGATATCAATGGAGTTTGACTTACCTGGAATACCAAGGTCTACTCAACCATTCTTGGATCAATATAATTACCCCAATGACATGCATTGAGGCCACAATCAATTTCTTATTTTATTAAGGTGATTTAATTATACCCATCCCACATAGAATTAATTAAATTATGTTATCACTTATTTACACAATAAACTACCAATGAGATATTATCATGGTGGTCTAGACCCCGAGAACCCGGTAGTCTAATCCTTATGACCCCAGTCACTCACTTGGAAGCCCACTCCTCCTAGCATGAGCCTAGACCTTAGGGTAACATATACACATCACATACACAAGAGCTCTCAATAAATTATAACTAGATAAGCAGGTTTAATAGATAAATAAGTCATTCTAATGACATGAACAACATATGTCATAATCATAGCCCCCATACAACAAGGCAACTTCATCTTTGTAGAATCATATGAAAACGCAAATACTCAAGCAAGGAAACTGCATCTTGCTCAATTGCAAATACCGATAAGGAATCACAAAACATTGACATAATCACAAATCCATGTGAGCCCAAGAAATTACGGTGAGGTATAACTCATCTTGATTAAACCAAAGAAATGCAAATAATTAATTTGAATCAATCGTCAGTCCTAAAACAACTCAAGGACTCAAAAAATCCAAAATGACAGCCTCTGGAATAACAAAAATCAAAAAACAAAATTAGAAAAAGACTCTAAAAGGCCAAAACAGTAGTTCAAAATCAAGCGCGTATTCACAACACTCTACAATGCATATATAGGATTATGTCATGCATACAATAGTTACTACAAAACATCTAACAAGATAAACAATGCATTTGTGATATTGAATTGCATACATAGTTACTACAGAACATGCAATAGCTAAATAGTGCATTCATAACTCTTTGTGGTGCATACACAAGGTTCTGCCATTCACACATCAATTAGTGCAGAAAACATCTAATATACTAAACAACAAATACACGACACTGTGGTACATACATAGTTATTGTAGAACATCTAACAAAAAAAAAAACACATTCATGACACTCTACAACACATACATAGGGTTCTGCCACACACACAACAATTGCTACAAAACCAGAGTGACACCAACAACTCAAAATGCCCAAAAATTCATAGAAAACATTTTCAGAATTTTAACCAAGGAATACAATAGTCCCAATAATAAAATTTAAAATTGATTTATTTAATTCTTCAAAAACCTAAAATTTCCTGCAGACAATCTGTTCCAGACAAGCTTTCCAAAAATAAATGCGAAGAAGGATAGAACTTCCAACCTGGTAATAACAAAAAATGGGCAATGAAATTCGATGAACTGCGATCCCATATCCAAGATCCAATCTTAAATTCAAATCCTAGCCAAAACCAAGAATTTCACAAAAATGAAAAATAATCTCCAGCAAGTCAATTCCATAACAATGCTTAGAAAGCCATATAAATATAACTTCATTCAAAACTATGAAATATTTTAGCTAATAAAAAATAATTAAAATATAATATTTCACACCTACCATATCCAAAACCAAGGTGAAAATAATATAAAATAATATTACTTAAATTACCCAAAACTCTCCAACAATCATAAAATAGGATAGGTGGGCTTATTTTCCCTTCATAACTGGTTTTTGTTTTTCTCTCAAATGCTCTAGACCTTCTCCAATCTCTTTCATTGCTGGAAAATATTGCTAAAAAAGTTATCAAAGAAGCTTTCTTTCCAGATAGCAATCTCTTACTAGCTATTCAAAAATATAACCTCAGGGAAGGACAAGCTCATGTTGGAGGCATCTTCCTGCAAGATTTTCTTCTTCAGGGGCATGTGTTCCCTTGAATTTATGATAACATAAAAAGTAATCTTCAAATGTAGAATTTCACATATATTCAAAGGGCCTTGGACAGACATCACAGAGCAATTGGGCAAGAGATGACTAAAATTGTGAAAAAGAAAGTTAAAGCTCTTCTTATTCTCCATGTTCCCCCTCAGGATATTGGGAACCCTCTCCTTTAGTCCCCTCTTCCGCAAGATAACCTCACAATGATACCAGACCTCAACATACCAGTAGAGGATGTGCCTTTTCAGGGCAATGTAGAGGTTGCCTCCACTTCTCAAGTCCCAATTGTTGGCTCATGGGAGCTGACACCTCATGTGCAGAATGAGAATTTGATGATTTTAGATGCAATGGAGGAATGAAAATTTTATCTCCTATATTTGGCCAAATTCCCCAAAGGTGGTCGAACAGTTTATTTGCAACTATGCAAGTTGTGTATTTTTATCAATTGCCATTTTTGGCTTATTGATTAGTCATCATCATTAGTTGCGACTAGTGATAGCTTTATTCTAGGTTTATACAATGATACTTGTAAAGTTAAGAAGTTTGTAATCTCTTCCGAGCTATGACCAGAGGTTTTCTTCCTCTGATTCTTTCCTCTAGTATGCCTTTGAACCAAATTTTGTAATTTCTAAAATTATTATTAATATATTCTAGTGGTTTCCCGCTTTTGTCAAAAAAAAAATATATGTATTAAATAAGCCCATTAATCAATAAACAAAATAGAAAGGGCTAATAAATACAATAAATAAATCTAATGCCCAATAAATGTTAAACCACAAAATAATATAACTAAATAAATAAACAATAATAATATCTTCACAATAACAACTCCATAGAGGGCCAATCATAACAAGGGGGTAAGTAAACAAATAAATAACCAATAAATTAATAAATAATAAAGAAAATAAAAAATAAATAATTAAAACAAAAAATATTTTAAAAATAATAATAATTAAATAAACAATAAATAACACAACAATAAAAAAATTATTACATACATAAATAATAAATCTGGTAAATCAAAGGCTCAAATAATAAATATTCAAATAAACATTAAACCATCAAATAATAATAACAAAACACACAAATAACATATAAATCCATAAAATAACATTACTATAAAGTATTAATACCATCCATCAATTTTTTTAATACTTAATAAGCTATATGAATTAATTAATTACTACTTTAGGGTTAGGGGCCTATCTCGATTGGCGAGAGCTTCTAGTGGTGAAGCACGGCCTCATGAGGTCTAGTCTCCCCCTAGTCCACATGGTACCAAAGGACGTGTCGCACCAGCGTCACCGGCCAAGTTAAAAACTTTACTCGGTGCACTGCAATTTATAGGGTGTTCTATACCCGATTCCTACAGTTTAAAAAAAAAAAAAATTAATAATTTAATAAATAATCACAACTCATAAAGCAACCCGACGTAGGGTTGAACAAAATGCCATGTGTCTCTAAACCAATGACTCAAACCAAGACACTAACTGACAAGGGTATCAACTTAAGCCTAGTGTGTGTAGAAGGAACTCATGTCACCTCCAATCAACTTTCCATTGGGATAAAGATAGGCTCAAACTTGTGAGACCAGGTGAAGTCAATGTCTAGTACTTGCAACCCTCCAACCACCAATAACCACAAGACAACATGTACAATTGTATATATCATAAAAACTCAGGCAAGTGACAAAATTGCAACATCATATCATGCTCGTAATGAGTGATATGACATCATCTCTATCACGACTATAGTAGTAAGAAAGTCCTGACAATCAGAGCATCAACTTATCTAATATAACCATGAAGAGGAGTTAGTATTAACAAGATATAATCATGTCATCAAATAATGAGTGCATATAGATCACTAAATATGGGTCTAATCATCATAATAGTCTAGGATATAACACTATCTGCATAAATCATAACGAATTCACTAATGTTAAAGAGAATATCAGTATAATGAATGAAACAAGAGGCATCAAGAGTATGACCAGATCCAAAATATTTAGCACATCCTCTCATAAAGGATAAATTAGGGAGGGGCACTACAACTGTGGAAAATTATAAATATAATAAAACAATACTTGTAAGATAAAATTTAATAAAGTAATTCTAGTAAAAAGAAACACAATAATATATATGCACTTTGAAAGATTTTTGGGAAATAAGATAGCCTCCATATACATTATACATTAGGAAACCCTTTTAAGAAAAAATATAGCCTCTAAGTATATACAATGTATAATATTAATGATCAAATCATTATAATATAATATCAGAGTACTAGCATTATTTCAAGAGAAAGAGAAGATTTGGTTTATGGCCACCAATACATGATTTCCAATCTATGAGTGATGTACTGCAAGCATATCCTATGCCAAAATAATGCATCCTTTAATAATCAAGTGACCTAGTGAATGAACAAATTCCTTTGATATCATTCACCCACACTACCATGTATAGAATGCAAAATATTCTTGTTTCCATAGTTTCACTACACTCAAATGTTCTCAATTAAGTGAAAAGAAGGTTTTGAAGGGGGCCCGAAACACTTTTATAGAAAGATAATCAAAAGATAGGGTATTAAATACCAACTAGAAAGAACAAAACATAACAAAGAAACAACTGGAAAAGACAAAAAGCTAGCAAGAAGCCAAAAGAGGTAGAGGGACAATACAGAGAAAACTAAGGGACATCCATATTATACAGACCCTAAGAAAGGTTTATGACAATCTTTGCCGCTTCTTTCTCATGTAGGACCATAGAGGCAGCAACACTCTTCAAATCCTCCATCTCCTTGGCATGCTGGGTCATCTTCCTAGTACTAGCACGAGTTCTTTTACCATGACCAGTAGACCCCCCTTCAAGAATCAACACCTTATCCTTGGTAGTATCAATAGTGTTCTTTTCCTATTGGACCTATTTCAGCTTGCTGATCATCATACTAAAGCTATTGGCGGAGGCTTTCAGTTTTTTTTGGCTTTGTTCTCCAATCTTCTTCATGGTATTCTCATGATTGAGAACCTACTTATCCAGATCATTGAATATATCCTCCACAACCTTAAATTGAGAGCCATACACACCAGTCATAGCCTCTGCATTGTTGATGGCTTTAGTCAATTCATTCAGGTAGTTGGGAAGGGTATCGAGCTTACAAGTACCAATAGCTTCAAGGGTAGTCACTTTCTTGGATGAATCCTCCAACTTATTCTTAAAACTATTGATCTCTCAATATATCTAGTCAATAACCTTGCAGAACTCCATAATACCACTCTTCATGGTTTTCAACATGGTTAAAGGAGAATTTCTGCAGTCAATGTTAATCTAAGGGGAATAATTAGCTAGGGTGCCCACATTAACATCTGTAGCATTGGGAGGCAGAGTATCACCTTCCTTCATCATCTTCCCCTCTTCTTCCACATCACCAATAGATTTATTGGGGTTCTGAGGATTGGGTTGAACATTAAGAGAATCATTCCCTTTATCTGGGCTGATATCGGTGATGATAGTGCTCCGCTTATTTTTCTTTTATGGTGGAGGGGTAACATAATCACTATCAGTCTGCATCCCCTCGTCATCCTCTTCATCATCTTCAAGCCAACTTTCCTCATCCTGAACCTTCTTTTTCTTTTAACCCCTTATCTAGATTTCTTATTTCCAAACCCAAATGCCAAATCTTTGTCCTTTTCCTTGCTACATCCCTTAGCAGGGGTAATCCTATCAACATCATCTTCCCACTCAGTATCAGACCCGTTGTCTTCACTATCATCAGAGTCCTCAAATTCATCATCCAAATCAGAGAGCTCGGTGATAGAATGGTGCACAGAGGAAGTCTTGACATGGTTGTATAAGAGAAACATTAACCCTTCATGCATGGGACGGTTACTATTCAAGTTAGCCCTAAAATCCTTAATGTTAGTGTTAAGGAAGCTAAACAAATAGAAAGGAATACACACCAGGTCTTTATGGCGAAAATAATTTAGAAGCACAAAATGATAACCATAGACATGAGAGTATCTACCATCAAGTGTAACATATTTCATGATAGCAAACAAAAATCCATCTCCATACCTTATTTATCACTTTCGGAGAGTAGTAGGTTTTTCCAGATTTCACCAATTTGCTTTTCTCAGACTCCTCCTTCGGGAATCGCTTGATAGCAGCTTTTGTGAGCTTCCTATCTCTGTAAAAATTTCTGACTTCCATCGGCATACCATTAACTTCTGCGATCATCCCTTCATCAATTTCAACCTTTCTTCTTCCTATGGTAATTTTACCATCTTTCCAATTCTTTTTGAAAATCCTGGTCATGGTAGGGTTTTTCCCTATAATTCTCTCCATATACCCTATCATCTTAGCCGTTTCCAGAATAGGCCATGCCTTTATCTTGTCTTTCCATTCATCACAAGAAAGTGGCTCAATCTTTTCCTATTTCCTCCCATGGCATTTGCAAACAAATAATTCTTATCCTTCATGATGCAAAATAGGGAAGAAACAAAGATCAAATTGCAGAGCAAGAAGGTCTTCAAAATAGAAATGAGCACCCACAAAACGTGCAGAGTCTTGTCCGCATTAAATGCCATCTCAATCTTCAAGCGGTGCTCTTTCTGATTCATTATGGCCTTTTTCATTGATAAGTACATTGTCATAATTACTTATCACTCCCTCGTAACCATACACTCTATCATTAATGAGGAGTACACATCCCTCGTGAGGAAGATCCAACTCACCTCTCCAGCTCATAGTATGATCAGCACAAACGACCAAGTTGGCAGCCCAATCAATAATAGTGTTGGTCTCTCTATAATTGTGAGACACAATACATAGCTCAAAAGATTTGATTATCTCCTTAGCTTGAGATATGATATTGTGTATGGTCCATGAAGGGGAGGATAGGCATTTTAGGCATTGAACTATATTATTTGAATCTCCTTCAAGCTAGACTTTAGTAAATCCCATAGATTTAACTAGGGCAAGAGTTTGGTAAGAAGTCATGGCCTCGGCTAATTGGTTGGTCTGGGATCCCATGGGGAGTGCCAACACCACAATACAATAGCCAGACTCATTTCTTATTAGTTCCCCATGCCTAGCCGGCCCCAAGTTTCCCTTGGCCACCCCATCAAAATTAGATTTGATCCAACCAACAAGAGGAAAGGACCACTTACTACTTTCTCTCTTGTTTTTATTGTCATCTATGTCTTTGGAAGAAGAAACATTCCAGTTTTTTAGGAGGTCAAAATGATCCTTGCCTCTGAAAAGAAGAGGCTTACCATCAATTTTTAAATTTTCCACAATGGCCCACTTGATTTTGGTAGATACCACTTCAGGATGGGAGTAGGAGTCTCTGAAAATCCTATTATTCTTTTCTTTCCAGATTCCCCAAACCACATGAGGCAGGGTAAGGTCCCATAGAAATTTGATAGATTTGTTCAAGGAATGACATCTCCAGCTAGTGAAGCACTCTTGAATAGAGGCCAGAAAGACCCAATTCAAGTTCCAAAGCTGCAAAATCTCTAACCAAATAGAAAAGGAGAAGGGACAATGGATAGTTAAATGGTCAACATTCTCTTCCTCATTTTGGAAGAGGTTGCACCTATTAGGTAGATGGAAGCCTCTTTTGCAAAGATTATTAGTGGTGAGGATTTTATTCTACAGAAGGATCCGAAACAATATGTTGATCTTGGGAGTGAGACCACTAATCCAGGTTTTAGATCAACAAGGGGAAGGATAAAGGGATTGAGACAACAACAAAACTACAGAGGCTACCGAATAACTACCAGATGAGGTTCTTGCCCAAATGATTTTATCCTCAAGAAGAGGGTCAATCAAGATAGAATTAAGCAGAGCCATAATAGGGTTGAGGGATGGGTCAATGGAGCTCAAGTTCACCTAGTGGTTATCCCTCCAATAATCTATCACCTTGATACCAAATCCGGCCTTACATTCAAATATAAAAGGGAGAGAAACAAACCTTATTGGAGAGGAGGGATTCCAACAACCAAGAGTCCTCCCAAAAACTGACTTTTCTACCATTACCAATAGTCCATCTTTTACCTAATCCAATGATAATTTTAGTTCTAACAACATTGTTCCAAATCACAGAACCAGTAGGGGCTTCATAGGAATTAAAAAAATCTAAAAGAGATATCTGAGGTTATGTATATTTGGCTTTCCATATTGAGTTCCACTCACTGGTTTCTCCAAACAATCTCTAGATTTGTTTGGCAAGAAGGGCTTTATTGATGGTTTTAATGTTTCTCAGACCAAGGCCACCCTTCTTTTTAGGTCTGCAAACTTTGTCCCAAGCTATCAAAGATATCCTTTTCCTCTCCTCAACCCCTAACCATAGGAAGGACTTTTGAATTTTTCAATAGCATCGACAAATTTGGTCAGAATTCTAAAAAGACTTAAAACGTACAAATGAAGACTCTGGAGGGAAGATTTTAATATTTGGATTTTCCCAGCTTGGCTCAAAATGGCCCCTTTCTAGCCGACTATTTTTTTGTGGAATCTATCCACCGAGATACTCCAAAACATCTAAGGGGGGCTTCTACACAGAGGGAGACCCAAATAGATAGAGGGGTGCAAGCTGATCTGACAATCCAAGATTCTAAAAATTCTTCCTTGCCTGTCTACAGTAGTGTTGAACAAAAATAGGGATCTTTTCATCCAGTTAATTAGTTGGTCAATGGCTTTGTAGTAATTAACCAGTGTCGATTTAAGGGTGTTGTCTTCTTTGATTGTAGATGCCCCCATCAACATTGTGCCATCAACAAATTGCTTATGGGAATAGATCCTGTCAGCCAACAATGGTCTGGGAGCTTTCAGTTGACCTTTCAAAACAAGTTTACCAATATATCTACCCAAGATTTCAGCCAATATAACAAACAAAATAGGAGATATAGGATGCCCTTGTTTGATACCCCTGGAAGACTTGAAGAAGGGGGTAGGAGAGCCATTGACAATAACTGATAGTAAGGAGGTAGAGATCAGATGGAAAATCATCTGGATCACTTTCTCACCAAATCCGAAAGCCTTGAGGATACTGACAAGAAAGAACCAATCCACCTGATCATAAGCCTTCAACATGTGAAGTTTCATAAGGAAGCCTTGGTTTTTGGATTCTCCCAAGGAGTGGATAACTTCATGGACTGATATGATGGAATCCAAAATCTACCTACCAGGAATGAATATGGTTTGTTGAGGAGAAATAATATCATGTAGAATGGAGAGCAATCTAAGGGTGAGAACCTTAGATATGATCTTGTAAAATAAATTGAACAAACTAATCGATCTAAAAAGATCCATAGAGTCAGCTCCTAGGGTCTTTGAGAGAAGAACCAAAAAATTAGCATTAATTTCTTTCAAAAGAAGCTTAGAACCAAATAATTCTTTAACACCCTTAACAATGTCCTGTCTAATGATATGCCAAAATGACTGAAAGAAGAACATCGGGAAACCATCTGGGCTAGGAGCTTTATTACCTTCAAAGGAAAAGATAGCATGCTTGATTTCAGTCTCTGAAGGGATGGCAGAGAGAAAAATATGCTAGTCTCTCTCGATATTCTTCGGAATAGCAACAAGGAATAAATCTTGGGCAGTTTTATCTAGATTGCAACCCACCGTCAAAAGAGAAGGGAAGTAGGATCTAGCTTCCATTTTTATTTCATCTTCCTCAAAGGATATATTCCCCCCTATGGACATTTTAGATATTTTGTTAGCCACCTTATGTTTCATGGTAGTCATATGAAAGAATCTTGTGTACTTGTCGCCTTCCTTGAGCCCCAGAGAACGAGAATGTTGCTTCCAGAATATGTCTTCTTTTTTAATAATGTTAGGATATTTAGATAATATCTCATTCTCAGAAGTGATGGAGACCTCAATATACCCGTTAGCTTGGATTTTAGCATGAATATCCTTAAGATCAAGCTAGATCGCAGATTTAGAGGCAAAAATGTCACCAAACACTTCCTTGTTCCATCTCTTAACCTTGTCCTTAAGTTTTTGGCTACCGGGAACATGGCAGATCCCTCCATCCAAATGTTCCACTAGTATTTGATAGCTTCCTCAAGCCTGGGGTGGCTCATCCACACTTTTTCAAATCTAAAGGGGAAATTTCTCCTCTCAAAGGTGGGGTCTACAACAAAAGAAATCGGATAGTGGTCTGATCCAATGCGAGGAAGTGCATTTAAGGTGCAGGTATAATGATTGATTTAGTCATTATAGATAAGGGCCCTATTAAGTCTCACCTAGATAAGATCAGAGCTGATTCTTCTATTAGTTCAGGTAAATTTAGCACCCTACAGATCCACATCATGAAGCACTCTGTTATCAATGAAGTTCATCAAATCCATTCTACTATCAAGCTGAGAAGGAATTCCCCCAAATTTATCCTTCTCCTTGAGGGGAGTGTTAAAGTCTCCCATCACCAGCCAACCTTCAGAGTTGAACTGAGATCTGATAGAATCTAACTTTTTCCAGAATCAATATCTACCAAGTTTAGAATTTGGTGCATAGATGTTAGATAAAAGCCAAGTATTCCCATCTTTAATGTGCTGAAATCTAACAAAAATAATATCATTGTCAAGCCAAACAAAATATCCTTGGACATGCCAAAGGTTCCAAAAGAGAGCAATACCTCCAAAGGCACCATCCGAGCTACCTCCCGAAACCCCACAGTTTCTAAACACTTTGATTTTTTCCACTTTATCCTTAGGTATTTTAGTTTTTTGAATCAGAACAATATCAGGTTTATGATCCCTAACTAAGTTCCTGGGTATTTCTTATTTAATCAAACCATTGAGTCGGTGAATGTTCCATGAAATGATCTTCATAATCATTTAAAAGAGAATACCTCATGGATGGTCAACTAGGTACCATCCGCTATATTCTTGTTGGCTTCTAGCTCCATCATTTGAGTATCTGATCTCCTTCTTAGCATTATTGGATTTGAAAATACATAACCTTTTGTCCTCCCCCTAGTTTTCATAGGAGTACACTAGGGTGTAGATTTGGGGCCCTTTTTTCCAACCTACTTTTTCTCTATAACATCATTAATCTAAATTTCATCATCCATAGGGTTTAGGGCAGGACATTTTAGCAAAGCATTAGGTTTTCCTTCCTCATCAACCCATTTAGAGCTAATATTGAGAAGAGAAGTTGTCGGTGACAACGAAAAAAAGGATTTAATAAACTCATTATGGGATTCAAAAGATGAGTTTCCACCAAGAATATTACATTGTTGGGCATCTTCAAAGCTGGGATAAGACTCCTCATTGTTTGAGTCCTTGGAAATAGAGTTCAAGTCCTCCTCCATATTGTTATCTTGTAGAAAAACATGGATCTCACCTTCCTCCAGGTCTTCATCCTTCTGCTCATTACAGTTAGGGCTAGGCTTATCTCCTTCATCAGATCCAGCCTAGTCACCTTCAATATCTCCCTTCTTAGATTCCTCGGTACAAGCTTTATTATCATTTTCCTTTTGAACGTAAGTGTCAGGAAGAATGGCATTCTGGATATTTGTTTCCTTATTGTTGGAATTTTTAGCTTTCCACTGCAACCTCTTATCTTTTCTATCTTTTTCCTTTTCTGCCTGCAAAGGGAATTTCTTGGCAATATGTCCTACTTTCTTGCAATGGAAACAAGCAAAAGGAATGCTCTCGTATTCTAATGGTTGGTTCCATATCCCAACCATAGAGTTAATCTCAATGGATAGAGGCATATCCATTCCTTGAGAGACATCCGTGCAAATCCTTGGCTAGG
The DNA here is from genome assembly GCF_030272615.1 of Cryptomeria japonica. Lineage (NCBI taxonomy): Eukaryota > Viridiplantae > Streptophyta > Pinopsida > Cupressales > Cupressaceae > Cryptomeria > Cryptomeria japonica. Next base: position 308,641,919 of record NC_081405.1, on the reverse strand, counting down.
TAAGTCATCTTCTGGTAGTAGTAGTGGGATCAATGGAGAGGAGTTCACCAAAGGAATGAGCTAAACCATTAAAGACATCTTCAACCCAAAATTCCAAGCACAGACCCAGGAGTCTTACTGAGATAAGTTCTTGAGAAAAGATGGGAGCATTAAGATCCAACAAAGGCGACCATTTCTGAAGCACCAGAGCAATTTTCCCAATCACCCAGGGACCACCACAAAGAATCTTAGTCATATCTTCTTCACAGGAAAAGTTAAGGGAAGAGCCCCTTTAAGAATAGCTATAATTTCCACTTGTCCCTTGAGAACTCATTTTTTCCTAGCATACTCCCTAACCACATCAATATTAGGCATAAGACAAATTTTCCAACTAGAGTTCGGGCCATCAGAGCAATATTGTGCTCGATAACCGGATCCAGGACTTCAATAGAAAATTTCCCTTTCACAGGGTCATAAATATTACATACCTTAGGGAGAGAAGACCTCCCACATGGTTTGACGCCAAACAGGGAGGACCAGGGGTGAGACATGTCCACCTGAATGGGCCCCTTTCTTGAGTCTCCATCATGTGTTGTTCCCCCTCCCCCCAGATCTAAGGGTTTGTCACCCCCTTGTCGGTCCCCAATGACTAGATCCTTGCCATCCTCCTGAGGATATGTAGACTCAGGTGCTTCACATGATCCATCCTTACCATTAGCATCTTGGATTGCAAGGCCAACATAAGATTTCCTGCCTAAATCAGAATACAAAATTCCTCTTTGCATCATTTCCAGGAAAGAAAACAAAACCACACTACACTCAAATGTTGTATTTTATAATAATTCATTTATTATTGACCTAGTTAAATGATGTTGATTTGACTAAAATTAAGTTGGGGTATTATAAAGCGATGGCATGTACACTTATAGGTCAAAACAAAACTTTGATAGGTACCACAAATTTTGAGAACTAATTCCTCATAATTTGGTAGCCTTTTTCTCTTATTAGAGATTGTATAAAAAAATGCATCATAAAAGGATTAGGAAAAGTTATAATGAATGGATTCCTCTAAAAACATGGACAATTATTCACCCCAACCTATTGATGTAGCTTGTTTGCTCCCACAATGCCTAAAATGTAAGATATTCCCATTTTTATTGTTATAATACTATCAAATGAAACTATTTGAAACAATGCTTTCATTGTTGGAATGCACAAATGACATTGAGTTGACTATAATTGAGATAGAGTATTGTACTAGGGTACCATATCAACCTATATGTCTACATAGAACATGCATAAGTACCTCAAAATTGGAAAATACATTGTCATAGTTTTGTAGTTTTTAGCTCTTGGTCATTTTAGCAAATTGTGTTAAAATAATGTATCATATAAGGATATGTAGACCTAAGGAATTAATAAATACCTCCAATTGAATTCAACCACTAACCTTGATGTATTGGCATAATCAATTTGCCTCCTGTTAGATACTTGATTAGTCCCAAAGACACTAAGAGGGGGGGGTTAATCAATGTCTAATCGGTAGATGAAAGATTTTAACTTGTTTGCAGCTTTATAACCCAAATTAATATACCGGTAAATAAATAATAATGCAGTAAAGAGAAACAAAAGTATAAGCATCAATGCACACCATAACATAGATATTTTTGGCGAGGAAACCCGGTAGGGAAAAAACCTTAGCGGGATTTGTGACCCACAATATTTACTCACTGGCCAATATGAATAAACATTACTTGTACAATAGGGGCCTGCACATGCAGGAAGGCCAACAACCTAGAGCTCATTGCTCAACACAAAATGGAGTCACACTGACTACAATTGGATGGTTAAATCCAATAACAATGTACTACTCAAAATAGCATCTGTAATGTTGGATTGAGTACCGGTTTAAGCTCTATCAGATGCCTCTGCCATAAACCTTTCTTCTCTATGCTCTTCTCTTATTCTCTCATAGGATAATTGCATCAAAATGCATATATAGCTCATTTGCTATCATAACCTATCACATCTCATATATCACTTCCTTACATTACCTAATTACATTTCAAAATGACCTACAAGAACTCATGTATATATATGATTCTTTACAATACATCATGTGGGCTATACAAGTATAGTTACAATACAAAAAAAATATTATTTCAAGTCGGCTTAGAGTGCCGATATAATCTATTGTCAGTGTAGATTGGATGTCGGTGTGAATAAACTTGTATTGCCTACTGATGTTAGTAGATGATGTTTGCTGCCAGTGTAACCTGTGAACATGTTACCAATTGGTTGCCATCAATGACAACATCAACTATCCTCATTTGAGTGTATAATACCAACAATCTCCCCCTTTGGCATTGATGGCAACACTCGTGAGAAAAATCCAAAAATTGATATCCAAAATTTGAAGTTAAAAAACTGAGTGTGCTCCCCCTGAGAAAATGATCTCCTTCTGTACATTTTTCTCATAGACCACTACTCCCCCTTTGACATCAATGACAAAGGATGTCAAAAGAATTTAAGAATTCAAAATTTACCTAGAAACCTATAACAGGTTATGTACAATCTGGAAAATGTCTTCCAAAACTAAGTTAAGACCTTGAAAAAACTTAGTACTATTAGAAATTATGGTCTCAATCTATAGGATTATATCGGTGAGATAATGCATTTGTTTCTCTGGTGATCTATCACCTTGAATAGATTCTTTAGATAGGTCATTCTGGTGTGTTAATAAGTTGTCCAATCTAGGACTAAGCTTGTTCTTCAACTCTCAGGTTCTCATTCTAAACCTTGCCTTCTCTCTTTCTAATTTCTCAATCTTCTCTTCATAGGTTGCCATTTCCTGATCCAAAATTGAAGTAAGTTATGAAGAACCAATCATAATATTAGCTATATCATCAATTTATTTCTGTGTTTTCCTTATTTACTTATCAATGTCCTATGTCAAATGGTGAGGCTTACATGATTCCTTGTATAACTCTTTGTATTCTAAAATGGTGGAATTTAGTGCCGGTAACAAAGAATCAATCTGTCCTATAGAGTCTTCAATTGTCCTATCAAATAATTCATCTTTCTCCTTATTCACTCTTTCCTTAACGGTCTCTTCATTTATTTTATCCATAGTTTGAATGTTAGAAGCAATGAATTTGGACAATGTGTCCAATTTACCTATAGATACATCAATATGATCAACTTTACATGTTAGTGCAATCATTTGCAAAATTGGTAAAGTATCATCAACAGCCTTAAATGCTAAGGTATTGCATTCTGTAATCCTCTTTATTGAATCTAAAAGTACATCTATAACATTCGTTGGTCTATAATCCATAGTAGAGGTACTAGGTGGAGTGCTTGGTTTTACAATTGGTTTCTTTTGTTCTCTGGATATCTACACAGTTATCTTAACCACTTCTGCTTCCTTGCTTCCATCCTTAACCTCTTCTTTATCCACTTTTTCTTCCTTCTTATCTTCATTCTTATCCTCATTCTTATTTTCAACCTTTCTTTATGTCTTACTATCTATTGGTTCAGATATATTTTGTTCATGTCCCTTTTCTACTTCTGTTTCTACTTCTGCTTCTGTTGGTATTTCAATGTTAAGTCAAGAATCAACAGTGTTCATCGGTGACTCAGAGATCACATCATTTGTAGCTTCAGCTTTCTTTACCTTTGCATTTCCCTTATCCAATACAATATTGATATCCCGAGTGTCCATATTCATGGTAAAAAGAATGTCTGACTCTAGATTAATGTCATCTTTTGTTACTTCCACTGACTTCTCTTCTTCATGCTGACTATCCATTTGTGCGGATTCCTCTAAGATTATTGGTGGGGTGTCCTGTGCTAGTGGAGGTAGATTATCTTTAACTGTAATATCCGGTATATTTCCAATCTTAGTCTTACCCTTATTTGTCTTCGGATATACCTTAGTAAATGACTTATCCATCTTTTGTTTGTCTTTCTCTTCTTTCTTCTCTCTCTCAACAAAAAATGTCCCATTTATCAATCGTTTCATTTGCAATTTCTTTCACTCTATTGACCATAAGACTAACTTGTCAGTGAACACTCACAAAAATAGTTCTATTGGCTTTAGATATAAGGTCATCAATTTCTTTCTTGGAATTAAGAGGATGCACAACTAATAGAGCTTCTACCTTCAATTTCTTATCAATTTCCATAACAAATATTCTCTTTGCTTCTAAGCTTAAGTACAAATCATTAGGTAGAACATCTACAACTTCAATAAGAACCTTCTTGTATATGTCTACATACAAAATAATGCTTTCCTCTATAGTATTCTTATTTGAATCCTTAAAAGAATGATTAAATCTATTTACATTACTAATATTACCATCTTGAGTGATTTCATTGACTAACTCTTCCGGTGAAAATGTATCTTGTTCCTTTGGTTCAGATTTATTCTTTGGAGTAACTTCCTTCTTAGGACCAATAGGCTCTCTTACATCCTGGTGCTTCTTTCTGAGTCTCCTTGATTTCTTAGGAGATGGAGCAGGTGCAATTGAGGGTTTTCTTTTCTTTCTTTCCACTCTTTTGAATTCAGCTGCCCTATCATTGTCAGAATCAGATGAGGTAGCCACAGGAGAGATATGTGCTACCGGTTGTTGTTCTATTATTCTTTCTTGTTCAGTAACACCTTTCATCGGATCTAGTTTTGATAAGCCTTTCTTAACAATTTCAACAAATGTTGAAGCATCCTTCATTACCTTGTCTCTTATCTTCTTCTGCTTCTTAACTTCAACACCTTTCTCAATTGTTTCAGCATTTCTAAATATTTCCTCTGTTGGTTCCACTGGAGCATATAGGAGTAATTTAGATGTGTGAATCCACTTCATAGCCCATCTTTGTAATCCAGACAGTTCTAGGTCTAAGTGCCTCCATCCATACTTCATCTCTTTTGATTACTGTGTAGGGGAAAAAGCGAGACTAGGTCATCATACCCTAATCCTACCTTTTGACACACATTACGGAATACAAAAGAGCCTAGAGATATCGCACAATTGGCTACTTCTTTTGGTGAAAGAGAGAGCCATGGGATATCTATTAGGATTCCTATTCCCTTGTTGAAATTGTAAGATTAAGTAATGCAAGTTCAAACCCTAATCCCAAAATGCAAGTATGAACCAATAACAAGATTGCAGAATTGAGATTAAACAATAAACAGCTGTAAATGTAAGGATAAAATAAGAATGCAGATATGTACCCGGAGTCAAAATCGGACTGAAAATGTTCGGGACGGGGGCGCGGGCGCCACTGTCTTGAAAACTGCATCGGAAACCACTGTTCTACACTCTGAAACACTGTCTGCAAACTGTCTGCAAACTGTCTGTCCGGAGGACCAGGGCGCCCAGCGCCTCTGTCCCAGGGACCAGGGCACCCAGCACCCCTGTCCTGGTAGGACCAGGGCACCCAGCACCCCTGTCCCGGTCTCCTACTCTGCAATTTCACACAGAGTGCTGTCCCAACTTTCTCTCTCCGGATCTGTATCCTGCGGCGTCGTCCGAATCCCGAAACCTACAATAATATCTGAAAAGGGGGAGGGGCGGCTATATAGGGTTTTTCCTTAGTCAAACCCCCGCTTCAGTGATTTCCACCTCCACGAATAGCCAAGTTGTTTTGTAAAATGTATTGTGTGTGGAGACCTAGTGTGTGTGCAAGGTCCAAAATGCAAGAAAGCAAACTAGAGCAACCTAGAAAGTAAACCCTAATTGCTTGTAAATGATAATGTAAATGCTCTAAATCAAAATGCAATGTGATCTAAAGCATGAATAAATGATGTATCAAAGCTTATGCAAAGACATGAAAACAATACGAAATCATACCCAACCCTCAAGGGAGGAGTACAAGCCAATCTTCAGTCGGTAATCTCCTATTGTTCTTCAATGTCCTCCAAGCCCTAAGTGGATGAATGAATTTGATAGATGCTTGATAGAAAGATGTTATAAGATGTTGAATTCCTCAAAGATCTACTCTTTCGCTGCATATGAAGTTCCTGGAAACAAAAATCCAATCCTTTCAAATGAGGAAAGAGAGCTTTTATGTATGAAACCCTAGATCATAAATTCATATTTTGGCTGACCTAGAGATTGAATATCCCACCAATTTCTTGGGGTTAAGCTTTATTTTATGATTGGATCGCGCTCCTAAAATTTCGGGAAAAATGTCCGGGACCATGAGCACTGGGCGCCACGGTCCCGACAACTTTTCACGAAATTTTTAGGGCCGTCGGATATGATGATTTTAGAGAGAATCCCGAAGTTACAGGTGATTTTGAGATGTTTTGACCCGAAACCAAGCCCCCAAGTTCGGAATAGGACTTAATTAGGGTTTTTGATTAAGTGAAGTATTGAAGGAATAAAATGCGAAGGGCGCACTTTAGTGAAAGGGCCCAACTTTATGATGTAGAGAATGATGAAATGGAACCTTAGACCTAATTAATTTGATTAATTAAGTGCTTAAGGAGAAATGCAATGCAGAATGTAAAATGCACTAAGGTGAGTGCTAAACTAGGTGTGAAATTGTACCACCCTAGCGAGTGCGTACAATTTACGACGCTACATTTAGCCCCCACTTTAGCGGTCATATGAGTACTACGTGCATATGCAAGCTAAAGTACAGAAAAGTAAACATCATTTGAGAAAAGGATATATCCATAAGTTGTCGGACGAAGCCCCCAGCGGTATCTGCAGTACACAGTTAGGAACCGCACCCTACAAAACAAACGTTAGATCACAAAATCACCTAATGCTTACTAGGGAAAGTGATGAAATCTGTGAGTAGCTATATGCCCCCCCCTGTTTCGACTTGCTTATTAGGGAGGTGAAACAGGGTAGCATGTTTACTTGCGACAAATTGTGTAAGAGAGTGTTGATGAGGGGTGTTCGTGAAATAGGCTTCATCAGAGCACTTTTTGGAACATCCCGAGAGTAGGAGAAGGAAAATACGATTCCAACGCAATGAACGGCTCGAAAATCGCATCTCCCAAACTCAAGTTATGATAAAATGAATGACAGAGGAAAAATTAGGGTTTCACAAAGTAAGAATAAACACACAAGAGTATATACTTCGAAAGTGACACTTGTATTCATCACTTTGTCGATTTCAGGATACTATTCAGTGTAGCGGAGCCCACCTAGCCATCACCATGACTTCACGATGACCGGAACGTCCCACGAGGATCGAGATCCTGCGCCAGGCCGTGATCAACAATGAGCCACTGGACGAGGTGAGTTGACTGAACGTTTGACTTTTGATTTTTCGCATGTTTGACTTTTATGTGATCGTATGCGGGCCTCGAAGGCTGATCGGGGCCCACCCAGGGTGCCATGGTCCCTGAGGGGCGCCCTGGTCCCCCCAGGGCGCCATGGTCCCTTACAGGGGCACCATGGTCCCTGCAGGGCGCCATGGTCCCTGACAGGGCGCCATGGTCCCCAATCAGGGCCTGGCGAGAGGTTTCGGGGCTAGCATACGATGTGCGATGGTTTGCATTTACGATTTCGATGATCGAGTACTGATTATCGTCATGTTTTCGTGTTGCAGGGTCTCCCGTACATGAGAGAGCACACAGCGGGACATATTCTTCGCACTTTGCGAGATCAGATTCCATGGCTGACTCAGTCAGAGAGAGACACACTATCGATTGTAGGATTGTGGTACGTGATTTTGATGCCGGCCATTCGATTTCATCCTGCGATGCTGATGGCCTTGATGGAGCGATGGGATCCTGACACATGCACCTTTCACCTTCCAGTAGGAGAGCTGACGGTCACACTCGAGGATGTGTACCGTATACTTCGTCTTCCTATTAGAGGAGCGACAGTTACATACGCGACCGATCGGTCAGCGGAGGATCATCAGAGAGAGCAGGTGTATTGCATAGGGAGAGTCATGCCGAGCGAGATGAGAGGTCGCATCATGGTCAGCTGGCTCTTACATCCTACAGGGGAGGTACCACTTCTGAGATGCCTTATGATAGCCATCATAGCACTAGCCGTCTGCCCTAATGGGCGAGGGACACACATGCATGGGGGCCTCACATGGTGTATCAGAGCGATGGAGAGACACAAGAGAGTGTATGCTTGGGCTCGGAGTATGCTTGCGCATCTCTATCACGACCTTGAGGAGTATGTATTCGGACAGGGTTGTAGTTTGATGACATGCACACTTCTACAGGTGTGGATTTTAGAGCACTTCACATGCACCAGGCCCATCGGCTTTCCACTGAGTACAGCGAGCGAGCAACCTAGGGTGTTCACTTATCCACTTACCAGAGAGTGGAGATTTGGCGATTTGTTGTATTGGAGAGTGATTATTGACAGACTGACATCCGAGGTGATAGTGTGGAGACCTTACCTACTGATGCACAGATGGGATGGTATGGAGAGACAGTTAGCATGTCTACAGAGGAACCGCCTACTGCAAGGACGATATGCACACATCATAGTCTCTTTCTACTTTGATCGAGTACGGAGGCAGTTCGGACTAGAGCAGTGTGTTCCAGCCGATGTACCCATCTATACTCGACACTCACGGGTCCTTCCCAGACCTGGAGCAGTAGCGAGACTGATGGTAGATGATATTGAGACGACAGACTTAGAGGGATCTGATCAGGATGTAGTCACCGACTATTCTGCAGAGCCTGGAGCACAGCGTAGATATGTTTCATGGTTCATGAGATCATATCCAGGTCCTATCTTTCCACCAGATCATCCGACAGGCTATCCAGGCCCATGGCGACATGGAGACCGAGACGAGGATGAGGGATCCAGGTCAGAGGAGCTAGAGGAGGGAGAGGGTCATGAGGAGGCGGGAGATCCTGATCCACCTATAGGCGATCAGCCCAGTGATGAGGAGGAGGAGGATGAGGATGCAGATAGAGAGGAGGACGAGGAGGATGCAGGTGATGATGCAGATGAGGACGAGGATGATGATGACGAGGAGGACGACGAGGAGGAGGATAGAGATGATGAGGAGGAGTCAGATGCAGCTCCCCACCATTCAGGAGACGATACCATAGCCCTGGATCCACCTCTTATTCCCCAACAGGGGGAACAGGAGGCGATACAGAGACCTATCACCAGTACCGTCCAGCCTACACCCATCGTGGATAGAGTATACGAGCGAGGGGAGCCTAGCGGTTCTCAGTCACAGATACTACCATATCATGATCCCTACTGGCGCGAGGGAGATCCAGGTATAGTAGGTTTATATTGATTGATTAATATTTTGATGATAAAGAATGGTACTAACAAAAAATCTGTTCTACTGCCATAGCTAATGTGCAGGAATGGCGTTCCTTGATTCAGTAGGCAATGACAGACATTTCCATGATAGCACAGATCCCCAGTTCCTCACAGATTGCCTATAGGCCTCAGGGGAACGCGGGTCGGCATGAGGATTTGTTTTTCCCATTCCGAGTACAGGTAGATATATGGAGGGAGGGAGAGAGAGTCCTATCAGAGGACCTCCAGCAGGCGCAGCGAGATCTAGCAGCGGCTCAGACCGAGGCTACCACCTATCACACGATCCTTATGGATAGGGATCGTAGGAGTTCCTCTCGGAGTCACTCACGATCTGTATCGCGCTACACACCCATGGGTCCACCTTCACGGCCAAATCAGGAGGGAGTGTCCAGTCGACACTCTCTAGCCACTAGCCCTAGGGATAGGAGATGATTTTATGATGTAAAAGAGAGGTCACATTTTGGATGTACAGTGACTTAGATTTGTATACAATCCACACATATATATGTATATATACATGCTTCTCTTTTGTCTCAAATGTGTTATCTTTAATGCTTAAAACAATGTATATTTTGTTTTGATTAAATCTAATACATTTGGTAAATGTACATGTATGTTCAGAATTTAATTTCCATGTGATTGATTTCTCAATGCTCCATGATTAAATTGATACATGTGTGACTTAATTAAAATGTTTAATCAAGTACTACATTGATGATAAGGAAGAAATATGCATTAAGTCTAAGAATCATATAACTAATGTGATTTAATTCTGAATTTAAACACAACATGATACGATTCTACTTAATACATAAAGACATTGTATAATATGCTAGCATAATAGGAATGTAAATCTTTTACAATTTACATAAATGAATTCAAGACAAACTATAAAGTAAGAAGACATGCTTGTCAGGAACGAAGCAATATAGATTAAACAACATAACATTTAATTCTATTTTGCTTTAATTAAGAAATACTAACATATTATCCAATGTTGAAGAATTGAAAAAGAAGATAGATGAAAAATGAAGAATTAAACATAATATCTACGCAAGTGCATAGCATTAATAGGTTCTTTAAGAGGCGTACCATCTACATCTGCTATTTTGTAAGCACCTGATCCATAATCCTCAATAACGATATATGGTCCAAGCCAATTAGGACTGAATTTTCCCTTTTCTGTAGGCAAGGCATTCACATTGCGCTGATTCTCATAAAGGACTAAGTCACCTACTGAGAAGGAACGTTGAATAACCTTGTCATTATAGCTTCGTTGTAGAGTTTTGTGATACACTTGAATATGCTCAAGAGCGTTTATGCGCTGTTCATCAAGCATCTCAAGCTGTTGAAGTCGTTGTTCCCTATAAGAGTCATCATCTACTATACCTTTGAGAGTTACCCTAAGTGATGGAATCTCTAATTCTAAGGGCATAATAGCATCAACACCATAAACAAGATTATAAGGAGTAGTTCCCGTAGCAATTCGTACACTCGTTCGGTAAGCCCAAAGAGCATAGATTAGCTGGTTACTCCAATCCTTACCATGCTTATTCATGGTTTTACGAAGAATTTGTTCAATTATCTTATTGGATGATTCGGCTTGGCCATTTGATTGAGGATAATATGGTGTAGAAAATTGATGTTTGATATGATACTTCTCGAGGAATTTCTTCACATCCTTGTTTTTAAACGATGTCCCATTATCTGAGATAATAGTGGAAGGTATCCCAAATCGAGAAATGATGTTTTCCAGAAGAAATTGACAAATCACTTCAGCAGTAGTAGAGTGAAGAGGAACACCTTCTACCCACTTCATAAAGTAATCTGTTGCAGTTATAATGAAGGTGTGTCCTTGAGATGAAGGAGGAGAAATTTTTCCAATAAGATCCAAACCCCATGCGGAGAAAGGCCAAGAAGCTACTTGAGAACGAAGTTCTTGGGCAGGAGCATGAATCAGATTATTGTGTTGTTGACATTGATGACATTTTTTAACAAATGAAAAGGAATCCTTCTCCATAGTTTGCCAATAGTATCCCATACGAAGCAACCTATGAACCAGGGATTTGCCCCCAAAATGCCCCCCACAGGCACCTGAATGTGCCTCTTCAAGAGCAACGGGGATTTCTGACTTGTTAAGACAACAAAGGAGAAGACAATCATAACCCCTTCGATAAAGGACATTAGAAAGGATGATATATCTAGCAGACAGCTTGCGGATTCTAGCCCTAGTGTTCCTATTAGCGGAATCAGGAAAGGTGCCATCGGTCAAATATCTTATGATATGCGAGAACCATTCATCTGAGTCTACAAAGTCACAACATGTTATCAAGCTAGAATCATCTTCAATAGCCGGAGAAATAAGATTGTGAATAACGAAATTAAGATCGACCATAGGGTCCTCTAAAGATACTAGAGAAGCCACACATGCCATTGCATCCGCATGTCGATTATCTTTTCGAGGAACGGGTTCCATGGTATAAGAATCAAAATTTTGTAATAAAGAGATAGCAAGATCTTTATATTGTGATAATTTGTCTTGTTTTGCTTGATATATTCCTGTTACTTGTCTTATAATTAATTGTGAATCTCCATAGATATGTATGTGTTTTATATTCAGAGCTAAGGCTGCTTTTATTCCCGCTATAAGAGCCTCATACTCAGCAATGTTATTGGTACACAGGAAATTTAGACGATATGATAAAGGAATGGACTTCTTTGTAGGAGAAATCAGAACAACACCTGCCCCCGATCCCGTATGACACTTAGAGCTATCAAAGTATAACTCCCAAGTTTCATCTTTCTCTATAGAAAGAATGAAGTCATCAGGAAAGGACTCAGGGTTAGGGAAGGAGAAAGGTGAAGGAGCCTCAACTAAGTGATCAGTCAACGCTTGTCCTTTAATTTCTCTTTGTGAAACAAATTTAACATCAAATTCAGTTAACATCATAACCCACTTAGCTAGACGTCCTGATAAATCAGTTTTAGAGAAAAGATGCTTCAAAGGATCAAACTTTACCATGACATGGACTTCTGAATTTAAAAGATAATGTGTCAATTTCTGAGTCGCAAATACCAAGGCCAAGCATTGTCTTTCTATCGCAGAATATCAGGTCTCATAATCGAGTAAGGTACGACTTATGTAATAAACTGGACATTCCTTACCATCTTTATCATGTTGTGCCAACAATGCTACGAGAGCATGAGAGGAAGCAACTGTATACAGAAGGAAGAGTTTAGAAGGTTCGGCAGGTTGAAGAATAGGAGGACTAGCCAAATACACTTTTAAATCTTCAAATGCTTGCTAACAATCCTCATTCCATTGAAAAGTGATATCCTTTTTAAGAAGTTGAGTAAAAGGAAAGGTACGATCCACAAGTTGAGACACAAACCTACGAATAGCTTGAATCTTTCCTTGTAAGCTTTTAAGTTGAGACACATTTTGAGGAGGTGGCATGTTAACAATAGCATCTATTTTCTTAGTATCCACCTCAATCCCACGGTGCAAAACTATGAACCCTAATAGTTTTCCACTATCCACACCAAAAACACATTTTCGGGGATTCAAGCGCATGTGATATTTACGAATTCTTTCAAAGATTTAACGAAGGACTTTAACATGATCCATGCGAAGAAAGGATTTGGCCAAAATATCATCAACATAATCCTCTAAAATCTTATGCATATAATCATGAAAGATAAGGGTCATCGCTCGTTGATAAGTTGCACCAGCGTTTTTAAGTCCAAAAGGCATCATTATCCAACAAAACGTACCCCAAGGAGTGGTGAAAGTGGTTTTGAATTGATCTTGAGGGTTTATGAAAATTTGATTGTAGCCTGAAAAACCATCCATGAAGGATAGCAAGGCATGTCCTGCCGTAGAGTCAACTATCATGTCAATGTTTGGAAGAGGGAAATCATCTTTTAAAGAAGCCTTATTTAGATCTTGAAAGTCGGTACACATCCTTATTTTGTTATCTGGTTTAGCCACAGTGACAATATTTGAAATCCATGGGGAATAGTCAATAGGGCAGATAAATCCAGCCTCCAATAATTTTTCAATCTCAGCTTTAACAAGCAGAGCCACCTTAGGATTCATTTTTCGAATCTTTTGTTTCACGGGCTTAGCGTCAGGAACTAAGACAATATTATGAGTAACGATCTTAGGATCTATACCAGGCATGTCAGAATATGCCCAAGCAAAGATCTCAGGGAATTCATGCAATAGTTCTTCATATTGTTTCTGTTCCTCTTCATCCAAACATTTCCCGATTTTAATAACTTTCTCTTTGTTGCAAGGATCCATCTTAACATCGGTGGTGTCACTTATGAGAAGATTACTTTGTTGAATAGTATCCTTTAACTGAGGGAATTCTTTCACAATCTCATCATTATCAATCTCTTTTCCAAAATAAGCTTCGGTGTTCAAACAATAAGGGAGTCCCCTATTGTGATGATAACGAGGAGGAGTGTCATAAGCTCCCAAGAACTCAGCTAAAGCATTGTCAGTAGGGAAGATATCCAAAGCACAGGCACATGAAGGATCCCCATCAATATACTCAGGATGTTGTATTGATAAAGATGTAGAGATAGCATTAACACTAATGCATGGTCTTTTAGAAGCTTTAGTACGTCTGCAGGGATTAAAGCCAAGTCCAAAGGCATAATTGTGAAAATTAGTCTCTAGAGGAACTCTTATCCCTTGTTCATGAGCACCACAACCTTTTCCATGATACCCATGCTTAGCAAAAATGCGAAAACCATGACCATAACGATCAGCCATTTCAGGAAGAGAAGGTGGTTTTTCACAAGACAAAGAATCAAACTCTTCATAATTATAGATGTGAGGAGAAGAAGTTTGAGAAGCAGTGACAAAATTATTACTCATAGATTCAGGTAAGGTTGATTGATTTTTAGCTTCTTCTTTCTTTTCAACTTTATGATTTTCAGCTTCTTCCTTCTTTTCAATTTTAATTTCTCTAGAAGGAACCTTATATTCACCCACAAAGGTAGGGTTAAAATCAAGAGATCCCCAATCATCTTCTGCGAGGACCTTCTCAGGATCAAAATCCTTTTTATGTGTATTTTCAAGTCGAGAAGGATCTTCTTCAGGAGTTCCAAACTCATCCAAAGGATTTTGATCATCAGAGAGTGAAGACTCAGCGATAGGTTTCTTGTTTAAAGAGTCATTACTAGACGAGGATGGCTTAGAAGACTCTCCTTTGGAATTAGATGTTTGTAGACAAGCTTGAAAATTAGTATCACCCATCAAAGTGTATGTCTTATTGTTATAAACGAATTTAACTTGTCTATGCAACGTAGAGGGGACAGCTTGCATGCTGTGAATCCAAGGCCTCCCTAATAACAAGTTATATGTTAAATTTCCCAGCATAACATGGATAGGAGTAGGCAAAGTAACAGGTCCCACTGTGAGAGGTAAGGTGATGATACCTAATGAAGTCTTAGCCACATTGTCAAAGCCACGAATGGGACGAGAGTCAGGCTCCGTAAGAGACGTATCCACATTCATCTTATGCAATAGATTAATGCTACACACATTAAGGCCAGAGCCATTATCTACTAGTGTTCGTCTTATAGCAGTGTCTTTCATGACAACCACAATCATCAAGGGATCATATTGTTGTTGAATTTCACTAGTAGGCAACTCATCTTGAGAAAACACAATTTGAGCTTTAGGATTCATCACAGAGTTAACAAAAGATGCTATATTACTAGACGTATTTGGTGGAGGAACATTCAAATCTTTCAAGGCATCTTGTAACATTCCATGATGGGCGAAAGAAGTTTGAATCAAATCCCAAAGGGATATCTTAGCAGGGGTAGCTTTAAGTTGTTCTATGAGATCATATTCCTTACCCATAACTTGCGAAATACGGGGAGCTTGAGGAAGAATTGGTTGAGGATTAGGAAGGGAAACTGGAATAACAAGAGGAGGATTAGGTTGCCTATTATTTCTAGTATGATAAGTATGGGCAACCGCATGATAACTCTCTCTAGTTATTTGTTTAGCATAATTGTAAGGACTTATAGGTTGTCTTCCTTGTACAGTGATAATTGGTTTATTCGGGGTACGAAAGGAATCATGATCATACCTCCTTGGATAGTAAGGAGGGGTGATTTAGGAATTTGAAAGGTAGGAGAAGGATAAGCACCTTGGACTTCAAAGAGAGGCTTATTATGTTCATTCAAGTTTATCATGTTAACCAATTTAGAGGTCTTGTTTTTGTTTATAGGTTTCGACAAAGCCACAAAGTCATCAAGAGCATCATCCAACAAAGCATGATCATATCGGTTAAAAGGTTTGTCTTTTGATTCAAAAGGAGACATCTCCTCATAGAGGGGATTATTGAAAACAACCATGTTACTAGATTCAGGGGAAGAGTTGATAGGAATGTATCCTTGAGAGGAATCATTCGACTTATCTTTCTCATCACACCTAAATGGCATAGTAACGAAGGTTTATGAGTTTTTGGTAAAATGAAGGTTTGGCATCCTTAGGGTTTAAAAACTCATCTAAAGCTTCATCTAATTCATCATGGCTATACTCATAATAATCATCAAAAGCATGAACATTTTGTAAATAGAAATCTGACATTTTGAAAAGATTGCATAAAATTTAAACACACAATGCAAAGAAACACACTCTTTTTTTTTTTTTTTTTTTTCTCTTTTAATGAAAATGAAATGAAAACACACTAAATCTAGATCTAGATCTAACAAATGCAATGCAAGAGGAAGCAATGATAGATTCACGTCGGGTTCACCAAAATGTGTAGGGGAAAAAGCGAGACTAGGTCATCATACCCTAATCCTACCTTTTGACACACATTACGGAATACGAAAGAGCCTAGAGATATGGCACAATTGGCTACTTCTTTTGGTGAAAGAGAGAGCCATGGGATATCTATTAGGATTCCTATTCCCTTGTTGAAATTGTAAGATTAAGTAATGCAAGTTCAAACCCTAATCCCAAAATGCAAGTATGAACCAATAACAAGATTGCAGAATTGAGATTAAACAATAAACAGCTGTAAATGTAAGGATAAAATAAGAATGCAGATATGTACCCGGAGTCAAAATCGGACTGAAAATGTTCGGGACGGGGGCGCGGGCGCCACTGTCCTGAAAACTGCACCGGAAACCACTGTTCTGCACTTTGAAACACTATCTGCAAACTGTCTGCAAACTGTCTGTCCGGAGGACCAGGGTGCCCAGCGCCTCTGTCCCAGGGACCAGGGCACCCAGCGCCCCTGTCCTAGCAGGACCAGGGCGCCCAGCGCCCCTGTCCCGGTCTTCTGCTCTGCAATTTCACACAGAGTGCTATCCCAACTTTCTCTCTCCGGATCTGTATCCTGCGGCGTCGTCCGAATCCCGAAACCTGCAATAATATCTGAAAAGGGGGAGGGGCGGCTATATAGGGTTTTGCCTTAGTCAAACCCCTGCTTCGATGATTTCCACCTCCATGAATAGCCAAGTTGTTTTGTAAAATGTATTGTGTGTGCAGACCTAGTGTGTGTGCAAGGTCCAAAATGCAAGAAAGCAAACTAGAGCAACCTAGAAAGTAAACCCTAATTGCTTGTAAATGATAATGTAAATGCTCTAAATCAAAATTCAATGTGATCTAAAGCATGAATAAATGATGTATCAAAGCTTATGCAAAGACATGAAAACAATACGAAATCATACCCAACCCTCAAGGGAGGAGTACAAGCCAATCTTCAGTCGGTAATCTCCTATTGTTCTTCAATGTCCTCCAAGCCCTAAGTGGATGAATGAATTTGATAGATGCTTGATAGAAAGATGTTATAAGATGTTGAATTCCTCAAAGATCTACTCTTTCGCTGCATATGAAGTTCCTGGAAACAAAAAATCTGATCCTTTCAAATGAGGAAAGAGAGCTTTTATGTATGAAACCCTAGATCATAAATTCGTATTTTGGCCGACCTAGAGATTGAATATCCCACCAATTTCTTGGGGTTAAGCTTTATTTTATGATTGGATCGCGCTCCTAAAATTTCGAGAAAAATGTCCGGGACCATGTGCACCGGGCGCCACGGTCCCGACAACTTTTCACCAAATTTTCAGGGCCGTCGGATATGATGATTTTAGAGAGAATCCCGAAGTTACAGGTGATTTTGAGATGTTTTGACCCCGAAACCAAGCCCCCAAGTTTGGAATAGGACTTAATTAGGGTTTTTGATTAAGTGATGTATTGAAGGAATAAAATGCGAAGGGCGCGCTTTAGTGAAAGGGCCCAACTTTATGATGTAGAGAATGATGAAATGGAACCTTAGACCTAATTAATTTGATTAATTAAGTGCTTAAGGAGAAATGCAATGCAGAATGTAAAATGCACTAAGGCGAGTGCTAAACTAGGTGTGAAATTGTACCACCCTAGCGAGTGCGTACAATTTATGACGCTACAATTACAAAGCATATTTGTTTGTCATACTTATCAACAATGCTTTGGAGAATTCTTTCCCTTTGTCTCATTTTTGCTTGAAAATTCTTGAAATACTCTTTAACCATTTTGTCACTATCACATCCCATGCCGATAATTCCCTCGTTTATCTGTTTTCCAATAGAAATATCATAGGCAAAAGCCTTATGTCCAATATCAGGAATCTCCTTTGAGAAGTAAAGCATTAAAATCACAATCAGATTTCCAAATTTAAAGGTTCCCTTCTTATCTCCTTTTATCTTGCTCAAATTATCTATCAATTCATCCTTTAACCATTCATAGATGTCAATTTTAGCATTATTCAAGATCATCTCATGAGCACTATGAATGCATAAACTAGATACAGAATTCAATCTGTTAGTATGAGAAATTTTATAAAAAATGACCATACTTGCAAATTCAACATTGTTATCTTTTATATCATTAACCCTAAGTGACCTGTTGTCAAATGCAGCTCTAGTTAAGCTCATAACTTCCTTGTTTGGAATTTTCTTTTTCTTGTCAGGCCTAGTATTGATGGAGGGTAAACTAGTAACAACCCTTATAGCTTCCTTAGTGGTCTTAAAAACTAAATCTAACCACATGAATTCACCATGAACCCTATTAAGAACATAATGTATGATTTCATCTGAAAAATTCTAGCATATGGAGGATGTTAATGAATGCTAAATCCTCAAGAATTTTGTGTTCCATTTTGACTATACCTTGGTTGTCAACAATAACATTTATGAACATATTATTTAAATCTTTGGACCCTAAACTTTCAATGTAGCAATGTATGTATGCTCTAGGGTCTTCAACAAACGTGACTCCCTTTAGGATTCTAGAAAATGGACCAATGGAGTCATCCAGTTTTTCTATCTTAGGGATTATCTTGAAAATGGTTCTAGGTTGTTTTATGTTCTCCACAATGGTAGGGTTTGCAATGAATTCAAGAACGGAGGATGAAGAAGCCATTGCATAAGATAAATACCTTTTAGCTGAGAAATCCTTGAATCCTCTGAAAAACTTTTTGTTGCTTCGCCTTTGGAGTGCCTTTGCTCAATTTTGCTATTCTTTGAATTCTTGAATTCTTTGGTGAGTTGAAATGAGAAATTATGGTGATTTATAACCAGAAAGTTAACTTACAACTGCAATAAATGCTTTGTCAGTGAAGTGAATTTTCATTGTAACTCAACATGTCTGCTGGTAAAGAAGAATTATAACTTCTTACCACCAACTGAGGGTAAATGCATGATTTTCAATTAGTTACCTTTCCCCTAAGGATCATTCCTTAGTTAGATGAAGTATCTCCTACCAGTGCAGGATTGCCTTGTTCTATCGGTGAAGAGACAAATTCATCATTCCTCTGATCTCTCTTCCTGATCCATTGTTTGGTGAATTCTTTCTTAATTTCATTTACCTTTTCTTTGCCTTTGTTGTTTGCCGGTACAATCTTGCTTCTACAAAATTTTGCAATATGCCCAATCTTATTACATGCATAACAAGTTACATTGTTTCTCTGAATAGCTTTTCCATAACCTTGACCGGATTGAGTTCTGCATTAAATAAAATAAATGTCCAAATCTACCACAAATATAGCATTTCACATTCATTCTGCAATGGTCTGAGTTATGACCATTTTTTTTGCATTTGGAATATTGACTAGTGGATGAGTTTGTATTTTGGTTATTCCTAAATCTGCACTGATTTTCTCTATGACCAAATTTGTTGCAATTAAAACATTTCCCATTGAATTTATAAGCATTAGGTTGCCTTATCGGTTTGCTATGATCATGATTGTTTGCAGTCCCAAAACTTTCTCCATGTTCAAATCCAAGTCCAATTGTTTCTCCATCAAGATTTTGACTTTTCAGCATATCATCAAGCTTCTCTGAACTATTCTTGAATTTGTCTTTGTATTCATTTGCAGTGACCAACTCACTTTCCAAAGTGCTAACTTATCTCATAAGTTCTTCTTTGTCATGTTGCATGTGAATCAAATCTATTTTAAGCATATCATTTTCATAACTAAGCCTTAGAGATTCATCTGATCTTTCATGAAGTCTTCTGGCCAAATCTTCTTCATTCATCTTTCTATCTTCAATATCCTTGCATAATCTCATGGTTAAATCTTGCATCTCATTCTTCATGTTATTGTTCTCTTGTCTCAATTTCTCTGCAATATCTCTGAGAGTTTCCTTTTCTTCATCATCTTGATTTTGCAGTTGCACATGCAATTCTTTTCTCTTATTATTTTCTATAACCAGGTTATATTGAAGTGCTTTGATGAATTCCCGAGTAGTTCTAAGTTCATCTTCTAGTTTGATATTCTTAAGTTTTTCTGCATCAAAATCTTCAAGAGCTCCTTCCAACTATTGTCTCAAACTTTCCATCGGTACCAGTTTCAAAATCTTCCTCAAGTTGTTAGGCTTCTATAAATAGAGGACTAGACTCGAATACCAATTGTTATCTATACTTGATCAGTCCCAAAGACACTGAGAGGGGGGTTGAAAAAGTGTCTAACTGATAGATAAAAGATTTTAACTTGTTTGCATCTTTATAACCCAAATTAATATATCGGTAAACAAATAATAATGCAGTAAAGAGAAACAAAAGTATAAGCATCAATGCACACCATAACACAAATATTTTTGGCGAGCAAACCCAGTAGGGGAAAAACCTCGGTAGGATTTGTGACCCACAATATTTACTCACTAGCCAATATGAATAAATATTACTTGTACAATAGGGGTCTAAACATGCAGGAAGGCCAATAGCCTAGAGCTCACTGTTCAACACAAAATGGAGCCACATTGACTACAATTGGATGGTTAAATCCAATAACAATGTACTGCTCAAAATAGCATCTGAAATGCTGGATTCAGTATTGGTTTAAGCTTTGTTAGATACCTCTGCCATAAACCTTGCTTCATTCTGCTTTGCTCTTATTCACTCATAAGATAATTACATCAAAATGCATATACAATTCATTTGCTATCATAACCTATCACATCTCATATATCACTTCCTTACATTACCTAATAACATCTCAAAATGACCTACAAGATCTCATACATATACGAGTCTTTACAATACATCATGTCGGCTATACAAATATAATTACAATACAAAACAGTATTATTTCAAGTTGGCTTAGAGTGCCGGTATAATCTACTGTCGGTGTAGACTGGATGTCGGTGTGAATAAACTTGTAGTACCTGTCGGTCCCGGTAGATGATGTTTGTTGCTGGTGTAACCTATGAACCATGTTACCAGTTGGTTGTGATCAATGACAACATCAACTATTATCATCTGAGTGTATACTGCCAACACCTCCACCATGCACAAAAGACATACTTATATCTCGATAGTTACAATTATCTAAAACATTTCTTTTTGTAAGAATGCATTCATTATTGAAATGTTCAAATGGTGTTAATTTGAAAAAAAATGAGATAAGGTTTTAGACAAAGAGCCCATATACACTTGATACAATTTTATTGGATCAACACTACACCTATGTCTATGCCAACCATATCGCACTCCAAAGCGAAGGTTTTTTAATAAAACACTAGGATAAAAAGTAGGGTGAAACTCATAGAAATATTGAGTGAATTAAGGGGCAAATCTACTTGTTTAGACCAATTTCAAGGAGTGATTTTTTATCAAATTGGTCAGTGTAGTAAAATTTAAATGATAATTATATATATGTTTATAATAATGATATTGAGTTATTTGTGGTTCCGTATGTGTTGGTTGATTTTCCTTGTGTTATTTGTGATTTGTACCTAGCCTGATCTATTGGGTTCCCTAATGCTAGGACTTGCCACTAAATTGTTCTTTTTATCTATCTTGTGACACTTGTCACACTTTAACTACTGTTTATATTGCTAGAATTTTTCATGATATAATGTTGGACTTTATAATTTCCCTATTTGGGCTTCTCTTTTGATGTCTATGGTGATCGTTCTAAATATTTAGTATTGTTGTCCCTAATTATGTAATAGTTGTTATTTCTACTATGTTCATTTTGAGCCTCTAATATTGAGTTAATGGGAGGACACCACAGAGAAGTGCACTAGGCATGTTGGGCAATTAGATAATATTATTGTTGATTGATATGTTTTTCAAGATGAAATATATGTGTAATGTTTTAGATTATATGAAATGTTAAAGAGAAGCGTGTTTGGATTATAGAGGTTTATATGATATACAATAGTTAAATAATAATGAATTGCAGGTTTCATATGAATTCTTATGAATGTTTTATGTATAACTATTGAATAAGGATTTCTATGAATAATCTACTAGGAGAAGAATGCATTGAGTGTTTGTCACATGTAGTGAGCTTCTCTCATCTTTTGTTGTGACTTTGCTATGCTTCATGCTTATCATTTTGGTGTGAATGTTGAGATGTTTTATATGTCATGAATCTTGTTTCTTTTTATGAGCACGAACTATGGATTTTGGATAATGTATGATGTGAGTTCTTTGGTAATATAGAGGAGCGTGTATGTGTTAAATTTCATGTAAAATATATATCTGATATCCTCCTTACTATGTATATAAATCTTGAAGAAGTGTTCTCATGCTTGAAAAGTGTGAGTTGGTGTGTTATGGATACTAGCTTGGTGATGGGAATTATGATAGAAACTTATATATTGCAATAATGTCATAGAAAAAATGGCCTCTTGAAGGTATTTGAGTATATTAGGATGTTTATTGTAAAATGATGTATCTTTTTTTATCTCTTATATAGTGAATTAATTTTGAATAATTGAAGGATGTAGAGGGAAACTCTTTCTATTATTATCTTACTTTGAATCAAGAAATGATTGAGCTAAGATGTTTTTACCTATTTATGAATCTTATAATGAAGAGTTTAGTTATATTGTTTCTATTTATTCAAAAGGAAAGGTATAATTTGGTATCATTCAAATTAAGTTTTAGGACTAATGTGTGTGTTTTTTCATCAGAGCCTTGTAACTTCTGGGAGTAAGTCAATTCTGAGGTGGAGAGGATGTAACACCCCTCCATGGTTCATACTATATGACAGTTTTGGTTGGTTTTAATGGACTCTTTCATGCTTTGTCCTTTAATGTTTGAGAATATGGGAAAATGATAATAGTTCAGATTATATAAGGCCAAAATAAGATGAAAATGACCTCGGAGGAGGAAAACTTAAGAAAGGGCACAAAAAGGAGTATGAAATTGTAAAGGAGTTACAATTTCTGACACTACAAGTATAACTTTATTTTAGTTAAGTTCTATATATTTTATATAATTTGTTACAAAAAAATTAAACTAGGAGAGGCTCAAACCTTACATAATTGCAGCAAAACGTGACTATGTAGGGGAAAAAGCGAGACTAGGCTAACATGTCCTAATCCTACCTTTTGACACACATTGTGGAATACGAAAGAGCCTAGAGGTATCACACAATTGGCTACTTATTTTTGTGAAAGAGAGAGCCATGAGCTACCTATTAGGGTTTCTATTCCTTTGTTGTAATTGAAAGATAAAATGATGCAAGTTCAATTCCTAACCTCAGAGTGCAAGTATGAACTAATAACAAAATTGCAGAATTGAAGTAAAACAATGGAAAGTTGCAAACACAAGGACAAGACAAGAATGCAGATGCATACCTGGAGTTAAAATCTGAGTGAAAATGTTTGGGATGGGGGCGCGGGCACCATTGTCCTAATTCTACTCCTGAAATTGCACCTGAAACTGCTATTTTACAACCTGGAAAACTGTCGGAAATGATGTCTGACAGAAGGACCAGGGCGCCCAGTGCCCCTGTCCCAAGGACCAAGGCACCTAGCTCCCCTGTCCTGGCAGGATCAGGGTGCCCCACGCCCCTGTCCTAGTCTTTTGCTCTGAAATTTGGTGTGAAGTTCAGTCTCCGTCTGCTTCCGTCAAATCTGGAACTTGCGGTGTCGTCCGAATCCCGAAACCTGCACTTATATCTGAAAAGGTATGGTGGACGGCTATATAGGGTTTTGCCTTAGTCAAACCCCCACTTTGGTGATTTCCACCTCCATGAATAGCCAAGTTGTATTGTAAAAGTAGTGTGTGTGTAGACCTTGTGTGTGTGCAAGATCCTAAAATGCAAGTAAGCAAACTAGAGCAACCTAGAAAGTAAACCCTAATTGCTTGTAAATGATAATGTAAATGCTCCAAATCAAGATGTAAAGAGATCTAAAGCATGAACACAAGTGATATAATGAGGCTTATGCAAAGACATGAAAACAACATGAAATCATACCCAACCCCAAGCGAGGGGTACAAGCCAATCTTCAATCGGTGATCCCTTATTGCTCTTCAATGCCTTCAAAGCCCTAAATGGATGAATGAAATTGATGAATGCTTGATGGATGGATGTTGAATGTTGTTGAAGTCTTCAAAGATCTACTCTTTCGCTGCATAGAAGGTCCCTAAAACCAAAAATTCGGATCCTTTCAAATGAAGAAAGAGAGCTCTTATATATGAAACCCTAGGTCTTAATTTCAACTTTTGGCCGACCTAGAGATTGAATCTCCCACCAATTTCTTGGGGTTAAGCTTTATTTTATGATTGGATCACACTCCTAAAATTTCAGGAAAAATGTCCGGGACCGTGTGCACTCCGGGTGCCATGGTCCTGACAACTTTTCACCAAATTTTCAGGGCCGTCGGATATGATGATTTTAGAGAGAATCCCGAAGTTAGAGGTGATTTCAAGATGTTTTGACCCCCGAAATCAAGCCCCCAAGTTCAAAATAGGACCTAATTAGGGTTTTTGATTAAATGATGTATTGGAGGAATAAAATGAAAGGGGCACACTTTAATGAAAGGGCCCAACTTTATGATGTGGAAGATGGTGAAATAGAACCTTAGACCTAATTAATTTGATTAATTAAGTGCTAAAGGGGAAATGCAATGCAAAATGCAAAATGCGCCAAGGCGGGTGCTAAACTAGGTGTGAAATTGTACTGCTTTAGCAAGTGCATATAATTTATGATGTTACATTTAGCCCCCACTTTAGCAGTCATATGAGTACTACGTGCATATGCAAGCTAAAGTACAAGAAAGTAAACATTATTTGAAAAAGGATATATCCATAAGTCCATCGAACGAAGCCCCCAGTGGTATCTACAGTACATAGTTAGGAACCGCACCCTACAAAACACACGTTAGATCACAAAATCACCTAATGCTTACTAAGAAAAGTGATGAAATTTGTGAGTAGCTATATGCCCCCCCTGTTTCGGCTTGCTTATTAGGGAGGTGAAATAGGATAGCATGTTTACTTACGACAAATTGTGTGAGAGATTATTGATGAGAGATGTTCACTAAAGAGGCTTCATCAGAGCACATTTTGGAACATCCTGGGAGTAAGGGGATGAAAACACAATTCTGACACAACAAACAGTTCGAAAATCGCATCTCCCAACTTAAGTTATGATGAAATGAGTGATAGAGGAAAATTAGGGTTTTGAAACCAAAATGAAAATATATACCTTGAAAGTGACTATTGCATTTGTCACTTTGTTGATTTTTGAGTATTGTTCATTGCAGTGGAGCCCACATAGCCATCATCATGCCTTCATGATGATCGGAGCGTCCCACGAGGATGGAGATCATGTGACAGGCCGTGATCGGCAATGAGCCACTGGACGAGGTGAGTTGACTAAACTTTGACTTTGACTTTCTGCATTTCTGTTGACTTTGAGTTTCTGTGATTGAATGCGGGCCCTGGAATCTGACCCTGGGTCCCACCCAGGGCGCCATGGTCCCTGAAGGGCACCATGGTCCTCTCAAGGCGCCATGGTCCTCTCAGGGGACCATGGGTTAGCTTTCGATGTTCGATAGTTTTCGTTTTTGGCATAGATGATTTTGATGATTGAGTACTGATTACACTGATGTTTTTTGTATTGCAGGGTCTCCCATACATGAGAGAGCACACGGCAGGGCAGATTCTTCACAGTTTGCGAGATCAGATTCCCCGATTGACTCAAGCAAAGAGAGATACATTATCTATAGTAGGTTTGTGGTATATGATCCTTATCCCAGCCATTCGATTCCATCCTGTGATGCTGATGGCACTTGTGGAGCGATGGGATCCTGACGCATGTACATTCCAGCTTCCAGTAGGAGAGATGACGGTTACACTTGAGGATGTGTACCACATACTTCGCCTACCTATCAGAGGAGCTACCATGACATACGCGACTGATCGGTCAGGAGAGGACCATCAGAGGGAGCAGGTAAACTACATAGGGAGAGTCATGCCGAGTGAGATGAGAGGTCGCATCATGGTCAGTTGGCTCTTACATCCTACAGGAGAGGTGCCCCTTGTGAGACATCTTATGATTTCCATCATTGCACTAGCTGTCTGCCCTAATGGGCAAGGTACGCACATGCATGGGGGTCTCACATGGTGCATCAAGGCTATGGAGAGACATAGGAGAGTATATGCCTGGGGTCGGAGTATGCTTGCACATCTCTATCATGACCTCGAGGAGTATGTTTTTGGACAGGGTTGTAGCTTGATGACATGCACACTTCTGCAGGTGTGGATATTTGAGCACTTTACATGCACCAGGCCTGTCGGCTATCCGATGAGTGTGGCTAGCGAGTGACCTAGGGTGTTTGCTTATCCACTTACTAGCAAGTGGAGATTTGGGGATCTACTATATTGGAGAGTGACATTTGATAGATTGACAGTTGAGGTGACAGTATGGAGACCATATCTATGGATGCACATATGGGATGGAATGGAGAGGTAGCTAGCATGCTTACAGAGGAACTGTCTACTGAGAGGACGATACTCACATATCATAGTCCCATTCTACTTTGACCAAGTACGGAGGCAGTTTGGGCTAGAGCAGTATGTTCCAGCCGATGTACCTATTTACACTTGACACTCACAAGTCCTTCCTAGACCCAGAGTAGTAGCGAGACCTACGACAGATGATATCGAGATCACAGATATAGAGGGGTCTGATCAGGATGTGGTCACTGATTATGCCGCAGATCCCGAAGCACGGCATAGGTATCTCTCATGGTTTGTGAGGACATACTTGGGGCCTATCTTTCCACCAGATCACCCGACAGGCCATCCAAGTCCATGGTGACATGGAGACCGAGATGAGGATCAGGGATCTAGATCGGAGGAGCCAGAGGAGGGAGAGGGTCATGAGGAGGCAGGAGATCCTGATCCACCCATAGGAGATCAGCCTAGTGCTGAGGAGGAGGAGGAAGGAGAGGAGGATGACATAGATAGAGATGATGATGATGAGGAGAACGAGGATGCGGATGAGGATGAGGACGATGAGGAGGAGGAGGAGGATAGGGATGATGAGGAGGAGTCAAATGCCGCTCCCCACCATTCACGAGATGATACCATAGCCTTGGATCCTCCTCCTATTCCCCAAAAGGGGGAACATGAGGAGATACGGAGACCTGTACCCATCACACACAGATCATTCAAGCGTGGGGAGCCTAGTAGTTCCTAGTCACAGATGCTACCATATCACGATCCCTACTGGCGTGAGGGAGATCCAGGTATAGTAGGTTTATATTGATTGATTAATGTTTTGATGATATAAAATGGTACTAATACAAAATCTGTTCTACTGCTACAGCTAATATGCAGGAGTGGGGTTCCTTGATCCAGCAAGCAGTGACAGATATTTCCATGACGGCACAGATCCCTAGTTCCTCACAGGTTGCTTATAGGCCTCAAGGAAACGTGGGTCGACATGATGACTTGTTTTCCCCATTTCAAATACAGCTGGAAATATGGAGGGAGAGAGAGAGAGTTCTATCAGAGGACCTTCAGCGGGCACAGCGTTACCTAGCAGCAACTCAGGCCGAGGCTACCTCGTATCGCGCGATCCTTATGGATAGGGATCGTAGGAGTTCCTCTCAAAGTCATTCAAGGTCTATATCACGCTATACACCTATGGGTCCACCTTCACGGCCGGATCAGGAGGGAGCGTCTAGTCATCACTCTCCAGCCACTAGCCCTAGGGATAGGAGATGATCTCATGATGTAGGATAGGTCACATTTTGGATGTATAGTGACCTACTTTTGTATATGAACACACGATCCACATATATATATATATATATATACATGCTTCTCTTTGTCTCAAATGTGTTATCTTTAATGCCTAAAACAATGTGTATTTTGATTAAAGTTAATACATTTGGTAGATGTACATGTATGTTCTGAATTTAATTTCCATGTCATTGATTTTTCAATGCTCCATGATTAAATTGATACATGTGTGACTTAATTAAAATAAAATATTTAATCAAGTACTACATTGATGATAGAGAAGAAATATGTGTTAAGCCTAAGAATCATATAAGTAATGTGATTTAATTTAAACACAGCATGATACAATTCTACTTAACACATAAAGACATTGTATAATATGCCAGCATAATGAAAATGTAAATCTTTTGCAATTTACATAGATGAATTCAAGACAAACCATAGAGTAAAGAAACACGCTTGTCAGGAACAAAGCAATATAGATTAAACAAAAAATCATTTAATTCTATTTGCTCTAACAAAGATATGCTAACATATTATCCAATTTTGAAGAAGTGATAAGAAGATAAATGAAATAAAAGATAAGGAATGAGGAATTAAGCAAAGTACGCAAGTGCATAGCATTTATAGGTTCTTTAAGATGCATACTGTCTACACCCACTATTTTATAAGCACCTAATCCATAATCTTTAATAACAATATATGGTCCAAGCCAATTAGGACTAAATTTTCCCTTTTCTTTAGGTAAGGCATTCACATTGTGTTGATTCTCATAAAGAACTAAGTCACCTACTAAGAAAGAACGTTGAATAACCTTATCATTATAGCTTCGTTGTAGAGTTTTGTGATACGCTTGAATATGCTCAAGAGCATTTATACGCTGTTCATCAAGCATCTCAAGTTGTTGAAGTCTTTTTTCTCTATAAGAGTCATCATCTACTATACCTTTGAGAGAAACTCTAAGTGATGGGATCTCTAATTCTAAAGGCATAATAGCATCAGCACCATAAACAAGATTATAAGGGGTGGTTCCTGTAGCAATTCGTACACTCATTCGGTAGGCCCAAAGAGCATAAATTAGCTGAGTGCTCGAATCCTTACCATGCTTATTCACAGTTTTGCGAAGAATTTGTTCAATTATCTTATTGGATGATTCAGCTTGACCATTTGATTGAGGATAGTATGGTGTAGAAAATCAATGTTTGATATGATATTTCTCGAGGAATTTCTTCATGTCCTTGTTCTTAAATGATGTCCCATTATCTAAGATTATAGTGGAAGGTATCCCAAATCAAGAAATAATGTTTTCTAGAAGAAATCGACAAATCACTTCAGCAGTAGTAGAGCGAAGGGGAACAGCTTCTACCCACTTTGTAAAGTAATCTGTTGCGGTTATAATGAAAGTGTGTCCTTGAGATGGAGGAGAGATTTTACCGATGAGATCCAACCCCCATGCAGAGAAAGGCCAAGAAGCTACATGAGAACGAAGTTCTTGGGCAGGAGCATGAATCAAATTATTGTGTTGTTTACATTGATGAGATTTCTTAACAAATGAAAAAGAATCCTGCTGCATAGTTTGCCAATAATATCCCATACGAAGCAACCTTTGAACCAAGGATTTTCCTCCAAAATGCCCCCCACAAGCACCTGAATGTGCCTCTTCATGAGCAATAGGGATTTCCGATTTGTTAAGACAATGAAGGAGAAGACCGTTATAACCCCTTTGGTAAAGAACATTAGAAAGAATGATATATCTAGCAGTCAGCTTGCGAATTCTAGCCCTAGTGTTCCTATTGGCAGAATCAAGAAAGGTACCATCGGTCAAGTATCTTACGATATGCGAATACCATTCATCTGAGTCTATAAAGTCACAGCATGTCACCAAGCTAGAATCATCTACAATAGCTGGAGAAATAAGGTTGTGAATAACAAATTTAAGATCAACCACAGGGTCCTCTAAAGATACCAGAGAAGCCACACATGCCATTGCATCTGCATGTCGATTATCTTTTCGAGGAATAGATTCCATGGTATAAGAATCAAATTTTTGTAACAAAGAGATAGCAAGGTCTTTATATTGTGATAATTTGTCTTGTTTTGCTTGATACAGTCCTGTTACTTGTCTTATAATCAATTGAGAATCTCCATAAATATGTATGTGCTTTACATTCAAAGCCAAGGCTGCCTTTATTCCTTCTATAAGAGCCTCATACTCAGCAATGTTATTGGTGCATAGAAAATTGAGACGATAAGATAAGGGAATGGATTTCTTTGTAGGAGAAATCAGAACAACACCTACCCCCGATCCCATATGACACTTAGAGTCATCAAAGTACAACTCCCAAGTTTCATCTTTCTCTATGCAAAGAATGAAATCATTGGGAAAAGACTCAGGGTTAGGGAAGGAGAAAGGTGAAGGGGCCTCAACTAAGTGATCGGTCAATGCTTGCCCTTTAATTGCTCTTTGTGAAACAAATTTAAGGTCAAATTCAGTTAACATCATAACCCACTTAGCTAGGCGCCCTGATAAATCAGTTTTAGAGAAAAGATGCTTCAAAGGATCAAACTTTACCATGACGTGGACTTCTGAATTTAAAAGATAATGTCTCAATTTCTGAGTCGCAAACACCAAGGCCAAGCATTGTCTTTCTATCACAGAATATTGGGTCTCATAATCGAGTAAGGTACGACTTATATAATAAACCAGACACTCCTTACCATCTTTATCATGTTGTGCCAATAATGCTACGAGAGCATGGGAGGAAGCAGCTGTATAAAGAAGAAAGGGCTTATAAGGTTCGGCGGGTTGAAGGATAGGAGGATTAGCCAAATATACTTTTAAATCTTCAAATGCTTGCTGACAATCTTCGTTCCATTGAAAAGTGATATTCTTTTTGAGAAGTTGAGTAAAAGGAAAAGTACGATCCGCAAGTTGAGATACAAACCTAAGAATAGCTTGAATCTTTCCTTGTAAGCTTTTGAGTTGAGACACATTTCTAGGAGGTGGCATGTTGACAATAGCATCTATTTTCTTAGTGTCCACCTCAATCCCATGATGCGAAACTATGAATCCTAATAGTTTTCCACTATCCACACCAAAAACACATTTTCGGGGATTCAAGCACATGTGATATTTATGAATTCTTTCAAAGATTTGACGAAGGATCTTAATATGATCTATACGGAGAATGGATTTGGCTAAAATATCATCAACATAATCTTCTAAAATCTTGTGCATATAATCATGAAAGATAAGGGTCATCACTCATTGATAAGTTGTGCCACCCAAAAGGCATCATCACCCAACAGAATGTACCCCAAGGAGTGGTGAAAGCAGTTTTGAATTGATCTTGAGGATTAATGAAGATTTGATTGTATCCTGAAAAACCATCCATGAAGGATAACAAAGAATGTCCTACTGTAGAATCAACTATCATGTCAATGTTTGGGAGAGGGAAATCATCTTTCAAAGAAGCCTTATTTAAATCTCGAAAGTCGGTACACATTCTTATTTTATTATCTGATTTAGCCACAGCAACAATATTTGAAATCCACGGGGAATAATCAATAGGGTGGATAAATCCAGCCTCCAATAATTTTTCAATCTCAGCCTTAACAAGAAAAGCTACCTTAGGATTCATTTTTCGAATCTTTTGTTTCACAGGCTTAGCATCGGGAACTAAGACAATATTATGAGTAACAATCTTAGGATCTATACCAGGCATGTCAGAATATGTCCAAGCAAAGATCTCAGGGAATTCATGCAATAAATCTGCATATTGTTTTTGTTCTTCTTCATCCAAACATTTTCCAATTTTAATAACTTTTTCTTCATTGCAAGGATCCATCTTAACATCAATGGTGTCACTTATAAGAAGATTACTCTATTGAGGAGTATCCTTTAACTGAGGGAATTCTTTCACAATCTCATCATTATCAATCTCTTTTCCAAAATAAGCTTCAGTGTTCAAACAATAAGGAAATCCCCTATTGTGATGATAATGAGGAAGAGTATCATATGCTCCTAAAAACTTAGCTAAAGCATCATCGGTAGGAAAGACATCCAAAGCACAGGCACATGAAGGATCCCCATCAATATACTCAAGGTGTCTCATTGGTAGAGATATAGAAATAACATTAACACTAATACATGGTCTCTTAGAAGCTTTAGTGTGCTTGCAGGGATTATAGCCAGGTCCAAAGGTCACATCATAAAGATTATTCTCTAGAGGAACCTTTATCCCTTGTTCGTGAGTGCCACAACCATTTCCATGATACTCATGCTTAGCTAGAATATGAAAACCACGACCATAACGATCAACCATTTTAGAAAGAGAAGGTGGTTTTTCATAAGACAAAGAATCAAATCCTTCAGAATTAGAGGTGTGAGGAGAAGAAGTTTGAGAGGCGGCCACAAAATTATTGCTCATCGGTTCAGGTAAGATTGATTGATTTTTAACCTCTTCCTTCTTTGCAACTTTAAGCTCTCTAGAAGGAACCCTATACTCACCTAAAAAGGTGGGATTAAAATCAAGAGATGCCCAATCGTCTTCTGCGAGAACCTTCTCAGGATCAAAAGCCTTCTCATGTGTAGATTCCAGTCGAGAAGAATCTTCTTCAAGAGTTTCAAACTCATCCAAAGAATTTTGATCATCAGAGAGTGAAGATTCATCGATAGGTATCTTGTTTAAAGAGTCATCACTAGAAGAGGAAGGCTTAGAAGAACCCCCTTTGGAAGTAGATGTTTGCAAACAAGCTTGGAAATTAGTATCACCTATCAAGGTATATGTCTTATTGTTATAAATAAATTTAACTTGTCTATGCAATGTAGAGGGGACAGCTTGCATACTGTGAATCCAAGGTCTCCCTAATAACAAGTTGTATGTTAGATTTCCCGACATAACATGGATAGGAGTAGGCAAAGTAACAGGCCCCACTTTGAGGGGTAAGGTGATAATACCTAATGAAGACTTAGCCACATTGTCAAAGCCTTGAATGGGATGAGAGTCAGGCTCAATAAGGGATGTATCCACATTCATCTTATGCAATAGATTAATGCTACACACATTAAGGCTAGAGCCATTATCTACCAGTGTTCGTCTTATAGCAGTGTCATTTATGATAACCACAATCATCAAGGGATCATATTGATGTTGAATTTCACTAGTAGGCAATTCATCTTGAGTAAACACAATTTGAGCTTTAGGATTCATCACAGAGTTAACCAAAGACACTATATTACTAGATGTATTTGGTGGAGGAACATTCAAATCTTTCAAGGCATCTTGTAATATCCCGTGATGAGCGGAAGAAGTTTGAATCAAATCCCAAAGGGATATCTTAGCAGGGGTAGCTTTAAGTTGTTTTATGAGATCATATTCCTTACCAAGAACTTGTGAAATACGTGGAGCTTGTGGAAGAATTGGTTGAGGATTAGGAAGAGAAACTAGAGTAACAGGAGGAGGATTAGGCTGCCTATTATTTCTAGTATGATAAGTATGGGCAACCGCATGATAACTCTCTCTAGTTAATTGCTTGGCATAACTATAAGGACTTATAGGTTTTCTTCCTTGCACGGTGATGATAGGTTTATTCGGAGTAAGAAAGGAATCTTGACCATACCCTCCTTGGACAGTCAGGAGAGGTGATTTAGGAACTTGAAAGGTGGGAGAAGGATAAGCACCTTGGACTTCAAAAAGAGACTTATTATGCTCTTTTAGATTTATCATGTTAACTAATTTAGAAGTTTTGTTCTTGTTTAAAGATTTCGATAAAGCCACAAAGTCATCAAGAGCATCATCCAACAAAGCATGATCATATCGATTAAAAGGTTTATCTTTTGATTCAAAAGGAGATATCTCTTCATAGAGTGGATCATTGAAAACAACCATGTTACTAGATTCAGTGGAAGAGTTGATAGGAATGTACCCTTGAGAGGAACCATTCGACTTATCTTTCTCATCACAACTAAATGGCATAGTAACAAGGTTTATGAGTCTTTGGTAAAATCAAGGTTTGGCATCTTTAGGATTCAAAAAATCATCTAAAGCTTCATCTAATTCATCTTGGCTATACTCATAATCGACATAATTGCATACATCATCATAACTATGAACATCTTGCAAATAAAAATTGCATAAAACTTAAACACACAATGCAAAGAAACAAAGAAACACACTCTTTCTTTTCCCTCTTTTTTTTTTTTTAAATGAAAATGAAACTTAAATGAAACACACTAAATCTAGATGTAGATCCAACAAATGCAATGCAAGAGAAAGCAATAATAAGGTTCACGTCAGGTTCACCAAAATGTGTAGGGGAAAAAGCGAGACTAGGCTAACATGTCCTAATCCTACCTTTTGACACACATTGTGGAATACGAAAGAGCCTAGAGGTATCACATAATTGGCTACTTCTTTTTGTGAAAGAGAGAGCCACGGGCTACCTATTAGGGTTTCTATTCCTTTGTTGTAGTTGAAAGATAAAATGATGCAAGTTCAATTCCTAACCTCAGAGTGCAAGTATGAACTAATAACAAAATTGCAGAATTGAAGTTAAACAATGGAAAGCTGCAAACACAAGGACAAGACAAGAATGTAGATGCATACTCGGAGTTAAAATCTGAGTGAAAATGTTTGGGATGGGGGCACAGGCGCCACTATCCTGATTCTACTCCTGAAATTGCACCTGAAACTGCTATTTTACAACTTGGAAAACTGTCAAAAATGTTGTCTGACAAAAGGACCAGGGCACCCAGCGCCCCTGTCCCAGGGACCAAGGCACCTAGCGCCCCTGTCCTAGTAGGACCAGGGCACCCCACGCCCCTGTCCTGGTCTTTTGCTCTGAAATTTGATGTGAAGTTCAGTCTCCGTCTGCTTCCGTCGGATCTGCAACTTGCGGCGTCGTCCGAATCCCGAAACATGCACTTATATATGAAAAGGTATGGTGGGCGGCTATATAGGGTTTTGGTATAGTCAAACCCCCACTTTGGTGATTTCCACCTCCATGAATAGCCAAGTTGTATTGTAAAAGTAGTGTGTGTGCAGACCTTGTGTGTGTGCAAGATCCTAAAATGCAAGTAAGCAAACTAGAGCAACCTAGAAAGTAAACCCTAATTGCTTGTAAATGATAATGTAAATGCTCCAAATCAAGATGTAAAGAGATCTAAAGCATGAATACAAGTGATATAATGAGGCTTATGCAAACACATGAAAACAAAATGAAATCATACCCAACCCCAAGGGAGGGGTACAAGCCAATCTTCAGTCAGTGATCCCTTATTGCTCTTCAATGCCTTCAAAGCCCTAAATGGATGAATGAAATTGATGAATTCTTGATGGATGGATGTTGAATGTTGTTGAAGTCTTCAAAGATCTGCTCTTTCGCTGCATAGAAGGTCCCTGAAACCAAAAATTCGGATCCTTTCAAATGAAGAAAGAGAGCTCTTATATATGAAACCCTAGGTCTTAATTTCAACTTTTGGCCGACCTAGAGATTGAATCTCCCACCAATTTCTTGGGGTTAAGCTTTATTTTATGATTGGATCGCGCTCCTAAAATTTCGGGAAAAATGTCCGGGACCATGTGCACTCCGGGCGCCATGGTCCCGACAACTTTTCACCAAATTTTCAGGGCCATCGGATATGATGATTTTAGAGAGAATCCCGAAGTTACAGGTGATTTTGAGATGTTTTGACCCCCGAAATCAAGCCCCCAAGTTCAAAATAGGACATAATTAGGGTTTTTGATTAAATGATGTATTGGAGGAATAAAATGAAAGGGGCACACTTTAATGAAAGGGCCCAACTTTATGATTTGGAAGATGATGAAATAGAACCTTAGACCTAATTAATTTGATTAATTAAGTGCTAAAGTGGAAATGCAATGCAAAATGCAAAATGCGCCAAGGCGGGTGGTAAACTAGGTGTGAAATTGTACTGCTTTAGCAAGTGCGTACAATTTACGACATTACAGTGACAAAACTAGGGATTGATGAGGAGTGATAACCCATGAAAAAAAGCCTACTACTGAAATATACCTAGTATAAACTACAAATACAAACAAACCTAAAAATTAGAACCTATTGTCTAATTTCATAGTTATAAAAGGAATTTTAAAATAATACAATGTTAACTTATTTTAAGGATTCATAATTTACCTCTCGACTTAATTGACATTATGGGTTCTCTTAAATTAAAGGTGTGATGATAATATTCTTAAGATGAATAAATTTGGAGAGAATTCTAGTGGGTTCCCATATGACATCTTTATTACATTATACTAATATCTTATTAATATTATTGTCAACAAGTTTCATGCATTGATCTACTCTAGCCCCGGGTTGGAAAAATATGGACCTCTCCTCCACCAATCCAAGTATCTCTACTATAATTATAATAGTATTCCCAACATCTTCCTTGAGGAAACATAGTTTAAAGATATTGTGAGGCTTACAGGAGGATTATAGTGCCAATCCTATTCAATCATAGAAATGTGTTGGAGAACCCTGTAATGGTAATAACATTTGGGATGCAACTTATGAACTTTCTTGTCTTGTAATGAAAGTTTCTTGCAGGATAAATGAAATAAAAATCCCATTTCCAATGCCAAAGTTACTCTATACTAATGTTGATCCACCTATTATTTCATGTGATTTTGTGTCACTAGGAAAATAGTCTTAAGGAGCTAGAAGATGTCATCGGTACTGCTAGATTATTATCAACTTATAATATTTAATTATTAAAGGAATATTAGGGAATAATATATAGGGCCTCCTAAGGGGTTATTTTCAAAACTATGATATGTAGTATTATGGGTCACCTCTCACCCAAGAGAAGCCACAAAATTCATTATCCCTATTGCTCAAACTTATAAAAATGAAAGAAAGTACCAGTACATTTGTTATCAATCTTAATTGGTCTATTAGTTCGAATATAATAAGTCAAACTCACATCGAAGGCAATTTCATACAAGTTAATCAATTTTTTTATGAATTTAAACTAAAACAAAAATTCTAATCACTACCACTAGTGCAAGTCATGCTATGGAGTTTAAAAATAGAATCCAAGAAGTATAAAGAACCATAATTATAATATAAAGGTGATTTAATTCATATAAATGGGGATGTTTGGTATAGTGGTAAACAACAATAATATTTCATATTTATCTATCCATAATGAAATACATAGAAATATCTATCCAAGTTTTTCCTGGAATAGGAAGTGTTTCAAAAGATATCCTCTTTTGGAGTTTCCATTTTATTTTGATGACACATCACAATAACCTATAAATTCCTTAAAATATTGATTCACTCCATCTCAAAAGAAGTTCTATTTCATTCAATTATAGTTCTTAAAAAACCTAGAGTGATATATAATAGGGGACTAGTGAGATTTCATGACTCAAAAGGATTCAGTTGGGTGCTATGAATTAAATAAATCCCATCTCAAATGCCCTATCAACTAGAACTTTGGTGAATATTTTGGATCTTGTTCCAATTATGAATGATATATATTATTGTAAGGTTAGAAACCCACTCATATAAAATCTAATCTATCTAAATGGAGACTAAGAAGAAAAGGTAAAATATTTATCATTACTTATTCATATTGACATGAAAGAGTAGTCACTATAAAAACATTTCACAAATAATCTCATGGTAAAATCCATGATTTTTTTTACTTGTAGACAATGTAAGAAATCCAACACAAGTACCAACATTTAACTTCTTAACATTGATAGTTAATTGATGTAATTCCCACCAAAATACCCTAGAGAAATATAACCATCTAACATGCAAATAGGGATTTTATTTTTATTTTTTATTTTTA
The DNA here is from genome assembly GCF_030272615.1 of Cryptomeria japonica. Lineage (NCBI taxonomy): Eukaryota > Viridiplantae > Streptophyta > Pinopsida > Cupressales > Cupressaceae > Cryptomeria > Cryptomeria japonica. The sequence continues at coordinate 308,604,331 of NC_081405.1, read as the reverse complement.
TAAATACTAAAGTAATGCAACACATATAATTCCATTAACACATTCTTATAATTTACCATCTTATAGCATGATCTCAAACAATACATACATCAACTGATTATGCACATAATTGAATCCACAATAAACATAGGTATGCAAGAGGAATAAGCATCATCAGATAGCTCATCCTTTCCCTAGGATATCTCAACACCATTACTAACATTAAAACAAAACAACATCATGCTAACCACCTCAAGCTATAACATACTATTAATTTCTTTCATCAATTACTAATTACATCTGTTGGCAATTTGGTGGAATTTATTATGTGTTTCATTGATGTCAACACTAGCTATTTTGGTTTCTTTACCGGTATCCTTCCGATCCTAGTAAGTTGTTTGGTTTTTGGTTGGATTAGATCATGATGATTTGGCATGATCTAGTATGTTTGGCTTATAGAATTGGCCTACTCATGCTACCCTGATTCATGCTCAATCATTTGGTTTTGATTTGGTGATCAAATGCTTTCCTGTATGCTAGCAAGCTTGGTTTGTTGTTTCGGCGAGGGTTTCACCGACAGAGAATTGTTGAATATCTTTGGTGATATGCATAAGTGGTGTTGGTTCAGCTTCTAGTGAATTTTTAGAGTACTGATGGTGATTGTGTTTGAGGCTTGGTTGATTGGGATCATTGCTTTAGTATGTGTGGACCTAACTTGGGTCCCGATATATCAATGTTATGGTCCATCTTAATGTAATGTCTGGATTGGTCCTCTTGATGTGTTTTCAAGATGTCTTATGTGTTGGATATTATTTGTTCGGTCTAAGGCTGACATGTTTTGTAATTATGTAATTGGTTTATTGTTTGGTGGCTGACCTAATTGTTGATGGTCGATGGTTTTTATATGTAGATGTAAGATCTTATTGTAGATCATCATATTATATGGTCAAGGAATGTGATGTGGATATGTAATGTGCAAATAATGTAATACCATTCAGGTAGAGGATTTGTTCAATCATTGGAGATCGAATTGGGTTTATGCAAGAGGATTTAGTCCTCCGATATTGAGCTTAACCAGAACTATACTCAGGCATAGGAGATGTTATCTTTGTAGTTCATTCATTCTTCTAGATTGTAGTCTGGATTTATATGTAGTCAGCAAGACTCATTTTGTGATGAGTAGTATGCTAAAGGTTGTTGCCCTTCTTGCAAGTGCACGCCCCTCAATTGTAATCACATACTTAGTGCAGAAGTATTCTCTGATTGTGGGTAAGCTTCCTAGCATGATTTTTCCCTTTACCCGGTTTTCCACGTATAAATATTGGTGTCATGTGGATGGGATTTATTTTGTGATTATTGTTTATGCTTAATTAGTTTAATTGCTATTTTGATATTTGGTTTAAGAATTTCTGTATTAATGTTTTGGGTTACGGTATTAAAGTTTTAATTGCAAAATATTCTGGTAATATGTGACAACTGATTCACCTCCCCCTCTCAGATGTCTTTTGGTTATTTGAACTATCTAACAATTGGTATCAGAGCTTTGGTCCTCTCTACAGAAAGATTAACCACTTGAGGAAGATCCTATGGTGACTAACAGTTCAAGTTCATCCAGTTCATCTGGAGCTATGTTTCAGAGAGATATCCCTAGGTTTGATGGAACAAATTATACAGTATGGAAGATTCAGATGGAGACTCATCTGAGATGTCTTGGCAAGGAGATTTGGGAGATCACACAGAATGATGTTACACCTCATTATCCAGCATCTAACAATCCTCCACTGGAAAACCTAGACAAGGAGCTTGAGAATGATTGTAGAGCAAGAGAAGCCCTCTTGTGTGCACTTTTTGATCAACAAATAATGGGAGTGACTTGTAAATCATCTCGAAAGGCTATGTTTATCCTCACAACTGGAATGGCAACTAGGTAATAAAACATAATTCAGAGATTGAATATCCTTGAATAGCTAACTTTTCCTGTGGCAAAGGCTCATTTAGTTATCAACCAGGGATGTAAACTTGAAATGGGCCAACATTTTATGTGCACCAAGTTCATATTGCAACCATTCTATATTGTTGCAAGAAAGGAAATTCTTCTTAAAGTAAACACATAGAATCTCAAATGAACTAATACTTAATCTTACAACTGGAAATTACTTTAAACAACTGTTGTTAAATGATGAAGTTCTAGTGGGCAGTAGGAACTATTCTGCTACTATGGCTGTAGGAATAGGCACATGAACTATTTCCTATGGCTATAGGAACAGACAACTACAGAAACAACTACTACAAAAGTATAAAAATAACTGAAACATACAAAGGATTACTCACCAAGTGGGCCCCCTTGAGTGAGCATCTCTAGAACTTCAAATTACAATTATCTAATCATTCAAAATCACATTGATCTCTTTATTTCATCTTGACTAGAATATACATAAATAATACTAGAAGACTGTGTATTACAAAATATTGTGGTCATTCTCTGCTATCCCCGAGAGGAGAGAGATCCCTTTATTTATAGGAATACTTATAAAAAACTTCTAACTGATCGACCACATTCCTACGGAATAGGTGAACAGGATTTATTAACAAGAGAAAAAGAAGTCAGCGTAGGACAGTAGAACAACATCTGCCCTACAACTGAGAAGATATAGCATTACTCGCCTCCTAGATCTAAGTTCCACTAGGAAAAGCTATAAATATATCCATAAATCAATATTGTCAAGAACTGGTCAAGTGGTTTCGATCATTACTGCATTTCTTTGACTAGGTCAGCATTGCGGTTATATACTTGATGCTCCTTTAAACCACCATTTTTCTTTACTTCACCTTTGCTGACCCTACATCATGATATTAATGTGCACAAAAAACATGTCTATATACTAATGCTAACATGATATAATGTAAACCATATTTATAATTGATTTTAGATATTTGCATAGATAGATCATTTAAAACCATTATATGACATCCTTAGGTATAACTTAAACTAGTTTAAAAAACACTTTAAAAGGTATCAACTTAGGAGAGTATTATAATTGAAATGTCATCTAATCATAAGACCTAGGTAGGAGTATTATATCAAAGATCTATCAAAATAGAGCCATTATTTAGGCTTATCATCTCCCCCTAACCTAACTTCTTGTTGATCCTCCAGAAATGGGAAAATTCAGATTTTGGCATTGATTCAAAAATTGCTTGGAGTAACCTGCCTAGAACTATCTGTAGATAAGCTCCAGTATAATCCTTTCATTTTCTCCAATCTCTTCCACCTAGTACACTCTGCTACTTCAATGTATGGTGGGTCATTTTCCCTACATACCATCAGTGGTTATAGGAGGATTGGAGGCTGAAAGTTGAAAGGTGGCCAATGTTGTCCCTTTGTTCTTCCCAAGTGCATATACTTGGGTGCTCTGTTTAATGTTGCATGGAAATTTTGCACAGAGTGTGGCTCAAATTGCTTTAATTCATTTGTTAGGCTATTCCAGTGCTGGACTATATGTCCTATTGCTACTTGTCCTTCCCTTGGAACCATTTGTTCATATTCTTTTTACACTTTTTCCCTTAAGGGTAGGATTTCCTTTGCATAGTTTGGCTCATATACAATCTTTTTCCAATCAAATTAAAGTGACCTTTGTTCCCTTGATTTAGCCCTTAAGGGAAACGAAAGCTTAAGTTCTTCCTTGTGATGCACCTAAAACTACTCTCCCCTTGATATTTCATTCTGCATCCATGACATAAGAGCTCTCAATTTGATATCTCCAATGTAAAGGAGAGGGTTCCAATCAACATCATTAGGAACAACATAGTTATGTACATAAAGTTCACAGAGTAGATTTTTTATTATTGTAGGAGATGTCTAATAAGCATTGTAGAATTCTTCTAGTGTTTGCAAAGAGGGACTTAAATCCCTAACAATCCTCATCATTTGGAAACTGAAGTGTTATTCTCTTAAATATAGAGAGTAAACATGAGGAGGAGCTCGAAATTGCATCAGTTGTGGTGCAATGGTGGCTACTATTTCCACCTTAGCTTTAAGTTGGGGTATTTCCTCATCCTTTTGTTCAATAACTTTCTTCTGCTAGTCGATTATCATTTGCATTTTTACCTTTTCCAGTTCCCAATCATCATAAAGAGTAAGTCCCACCACATGACTAGTAAGGGAAGTAGGTGCCCTATGAACAGGTACCCTAGGTTTCTTCTTTTCTACTTTTCTCCCTGCTTCAATAACCTGATCTACAGCAGATGCTAAGTTGTCTAGTCTTTCAAAACCTACTTCTTTCTGAGCCTGCTCAATATTCTAGAGTTCCTCTTCTTCCTGAATTTGCAGTTCCTACTCTTCCTCCATATTTTGTAGTTCTTCCTCTTCTTCATGTTCTCTTTGATGTTCATTAGGTGGAGAAGGAGAGATATCATTGTGAAGTGGACTGTGTTGTTCTTGTTCTGGGGATTCAATCAGTATGGTAATATTTGGCTCTATTGATTGGTCTTAGCTTTTAAGCTTTTTATGGAGCCTACCACTACTTCTTCAAGATTTTCCTTTTTCGGCTACAAGACTACTACCTGTAGCCAATTCTTCAACCACTTCAATAGTTACTAGAGGAACTGGTTTTACAACTTTTCTTTTCTTGGCTGCAGGAGGGGGTAAATTCTCACTTTTACTTTTCTCTTCCTTATGTTCTATGTCAACCTATTTTTCTTTGCCCTTTTCCTTTCATGTGGCAGCCTTGGTTTTTCCTAGACTTTGAGAAGGAACCCCTATTGTATATTCTTCTTGTAAGGGTTCCTCTGTTGGAGGAATATTTTGTTCTGATGTTATCATAGAGGATGAGGGTTCAAGAGGGGAACTAGGTTTTTCAAGGTTTTCTTATTCCTGAGATGGAAGTGGCTCCTCTATAACCATGTTCTCTACCCTAAACATTCTAGTTTCAATAAATTCATTCTAAATAATTGGAGAGACATCTCTCAAATATTTTTCAACTAATAGCTTAATTAGGCAATGATGAGAAACAAAGTGAGGCCTACCTTTCTGGGTCTCTATTGCACTTATAGAAAGAAGGTTGTACAATAGGCTTGGAACATTCATCCTTCTTCCATGGCATAGATGACTTAGGAGCTTTAAGTGATGATAATGTAGGCATGAGAACCTTCCTTCACAGGTTAAATACTTTAAAACATATAATGCTACTGCTTTCCTTTCAAGTGGAAGGGATTCTTGCCTAGTTCCTTCTCTATATACTACTAATGGGGGGTCTCCTAGACATGTAAATTCTACTCTTACACTACGTGCATCCTTGGATTCTAAATACTTCTCCCCATCTGTTGGTAACCTAGTTAACTCTGCTATCCATTCCTCTGTAACCACCACTCTCAAACCTTTTACCTGAGCTTCTCCATTTTAAAGTGTGCGGGTAAATCCCCTCACAATTTCTTTATTAAACTTTGTCAGCTTCAAAAAATAATCCAGCCGTCCACTGTTATGGAACATTGGTTCACAATCTTGGTCCTGAAGAAGAACCTTATGGAATGTTGGGTCATGTCGAACAGGTGGACCACCCATTATAGTGGTAACACTTTCAACTCTATAATTGTGTAAATCTGCTTAGTTTCTGCACTAAGTTCTGCACTATAATGTACTAAATGTGCCTTTACTTGGTTAGAACCTAGTTGCAATCTAAAAATAACTCTAAGCATACAGACAAGCAGAATACTAGATATCACCTCAAACTAGGAATTTGAAAAATAAAATGCAATCCGAGAGGACATCAAAATGATCTACTAGAGTAATTATTAGTGTACTTTCCCCCCCCAACCTAAGGTTTGATAGGTGTCCACACATGCGAAGGAGGACCAAAAAATGACAATATGCAAAATATCATAATTAGAGTTAATATGGTTTAATTATATACATGCAACAAAAATAAATACACACAAGCATACCTAACATCACACGAGAATGACTGCAACTTGAAGATATTGAGCTGCCATGCATGGAAAACGATGCGAAAATGGATGGAGTGAAAAGAAAGAAATGAGTGAATATAGAATGAAATATTTATTATGCAGAAAAGTACTCTCGCCAGATGTGGAAGTATTTATTATGATCATGCGGAAAAGATATTAAGATGGAGTGGTGATGGCAAAGCTGTCACCAGTTGCTGTAAGAATTTTGGCATGCTTGGCAGTGGAAAATTGTCGTACAAAGTCATCTTTGCTCAAAGGTTTATGGTATAGGTGCAATCGATGACCGTTGACTAACAATTTAAACTTAACAGGATCTATTGTAGATAATATGACATCACCATTAGAAAATGTTTCAGCTATCTCATAAGGTCCTAACCATCTTGTCTGTAATTTTCCCAAATTATCTTTATACCTAGTATCATAGAGAAGAGCCCTATAACCTGGCTTGAATTATTTATCTTTGATATAGTGATCATGAAACTTCATGCACTGGTTTTGAATAGATTTGGTATGCTACAAAGAAGACTTCCTTATTTCATCTAAAAGCATTAAGCTACATGAGTCTTTCTTCTTGTGCTGCAGAAAGAGTCATATCTAAGGAAATAATTGTTCTCAGTGTTTTATGTTCAAACTCTACAAGCATCATTGCTTTTGTCCCATATACCATTGCAAATGGTGTAAACCCTATTGTAGTTTTCCAGGTGGTTCTATAAGCCCATACAACTTCAAATAATTTTCTAGACCAATCTTTTATGTTGAGTGCTACTGTTTTGGTCAATGTTGATTCAAGGTCCCTATTTGTAATATCTACTTGTCCATTAGCCCATGGATGATAAGGAGTGGATTTACTATGCCTGACATTGTATTCATTAAATAGGGCTATGACCAAAGTGGAAGTGAATTGTGCCCCTTTATCTATTACTATTTCTCTAGGACCTCCATACCAAGTGAAGATTTCTTCATATAAAAATTTTGCTACCTTATTATCTCTGACAATCTTTGACTTCCACCCATTTAGTAACATAGTCAGTACAAACAAGAATGTAGGAGTGACCATTTTATGGTGGATCGATTGGCCCAAAAAAGTCTAGGCCCCATTTGTCAAACGATGTTACAACCACCTGAGGGTGTAGAGGCATTTCATCAAACTAAGTTGGTCTTCCCATTCTTTGACATCTGTCACATTTCTTGGTGTATTTACCTACATCCTTGTGCAAGGTTGGCCAATAGTACCCTGTAGTTAATATCTTGAGAGTTGTTCTTTTGGCTAAAAAATGACCTCCACAAGGTTCATCATGATAGGCATGTAGTATATCATATGTCTTATCTTCCCTTACACAATGTCTCATAACTTGATCTGGCCCTATATAAAATAAGCAATCTGCTATCCATGAAAAAATGAAACTCTTTTCTACCAGCAATCGTTTCTCTTTGGGTGAGAAATGTGGGGATGTCTTGTTATCTTCTAGGTAGTTGTCTATGTCAGCATACCATGGACTATTTAAAATGATTGAAAATAAATGCTCATCTCGAAAGGAATCATTAATGACCTCACTATTGTCTGGTGTTTGAATCCTTGGTAGAAAATCTGACACTACATTTTCTTTCCCTGGTTTATCTATAATAGTAATATCAAATTCTTGCATTAACAATAACCATCTTGCCAATCTACTTGTAATGGAGCTTTTGCTCATGAGGTACTGGATGGCTACATGATCACTATGTACAAATATTTGATATCTAGTTATATAGTGTTTGAACTTATTTAGGGCATAGATGACAGCTATCATTTCTTTTTCAGTAATAGTATAATTCAATTCTGCTCCTTGCAAATTTTTACTGATGTAATAAATTGCATTTTCCAAAACTCCTTGCTTCTACCCCAGAACTGCTCCTATTGCAAAATTTGATGCATTTGTATGAATGCGAAAAGGAGTTGACCAATCAGGTCCTTTAAGCATAGGGGCCTGGGTTAAGGCTTCTTTTAGTTTAGAAAATAATTTTTCACATGCGACTGTCCATTCAAACTCAGCTTACTTTGTCAATAAAGAATATAATGGCCCTTCTATTTGACTAAAGTCTTTAATAAATCTCCTATAGTACCCTGCATGACCTAGAAAACTTCTTACATCCTTTTGTTTGACAGGGGCAAGAAGAGCAAGTATTACTTCAATTTTAGTTGGATCCACTTGAATACCTATTTGTGAAATTTGATGCCCCAATGCTTTTCCTTCTTGCATCATCATAAAACATTTTTCACTGTTTAGGGATAAATTGTGATATTCACACCACTACAATACTTTGGTTAGATTTTGTAATGCCTCCTTAAATGTACTCCCATAAGTAGTAAATTCATCCATGTAATTTTCCATACAATCATGCAATATGTCTGAAAATATATTGAGGACAGCCCTTTGAAAGGTTGCAAGAGTATTACATAAACCAAAAGGAAGGACTGAATAGGCATATGTTCCCAAAGGGCAGGTAAAGGTGGTCTTTTCTTGATCTTCCAGAGCTATTCTAATCTGATAATAACCACTAAACGCATCCAAAAATAAAAAGTGTTCCTTACCTATTAGAGAGTCTAACACTTGATCTATAAATGGAAGTGGAAATTGATTCTTTTTAGTATATGTGTTGAGTTCCCTATAATCCACAAAAACTCTTCATTTCCCTCCTTTCTTTGGAGCTATAACCAGAGGAGAAACCCATTGACTATCTGAAATAGGGTAGATGAATCTTGCATGAAGCAACTTTTGTAGTTCCTCTTTAACTATTTCCCTTAAAGTAGGTTTAATCCTTAGCTGAGGCTATCTAATTGGTTTACAATCTTCTCTGATATAAATTCTATGGATACACAATGTAGAATTTAATCCTTTCATATCCTAATAATCCCATGCAAAAGCTTGTTGTTGGGCTTCGAGTAATTCTGTTAATAACAATCTTTGATCTACTACTAATTGACTATTGATATTCAGATTTCTTCCTGCAACAACTTCTATTTGAATTATTGACTCAACATTATATGTTTCAGACACACAAGAGGTTTGAATTTCCTGTGGTAGAAATGTTTGAAACATGTTTGTGGTTGTAGGAGAATTTAAAAAGCTTGTAGATGGAAGAAGAGTATGTAGAGGACTTACTAGTATACCCAGTGACTCTTGAGTTGCTCCATAATGATTTCTTATGATTGTACAGAGTATTGTATCATCCTGTTGAAGTGCTATGAATGGTTCCCTTGATAATATCATTAGATGTTGAACATAATTAATTTCCTCTACTTCTTCTCCTATCTCTAGCCATACTACTCGTTCTTGATCAAGTTGTGGTTGTGCTAGAGAATAGAGTGCAAGTGTTTTGGTAGTAATACCATCTGAAATTGTCGTATCTCCATATCTGTAGCCTATATATGCATCAATTGTTTCCAACCAAGGTCTTCCCAAAATAATTTGATATCCACCTAATGTTGCCTTAGGAGAGAGGATTATAAAATCAACAAAATATTCCCAAGAATATAATGTGACAACAATATCTTTAACCGTCCCTTCAGGTAGAACAATAGAGCTATTAGCAAGCTGCAGGATCGTTGGAGTTGATCTAAGACTAGTAATGTTGAGTTGCTGCATGACATCCTTAGTCATCACATTTATGGATTCTCCTAAGTCTATCAAGGAATTTTTTATTTGAGTTCTATTAATAACTACCTTGACAATAGGACTACCTAGGTCAGAATATTTAGGGACCATAATTTTTCCTAACATAATATTAGCCAATTGTCCTACTACATGCACTATTTTTGGGTCTTTTTTATTCCTCTCAGGTTTCTTCAAACATGCCTCTTTAATAGATTTTCCATATATGGGAATGTCTTTAATATCTTGAAACAGTGGGATTTTAACACATATGTGTTTTAACTGATCAATAAGATCAAAAGCTATATCATCATGTTGCCTACACTTCTACCTACAATCTTTGAGGAAAAGGGGGAGTTCTTATAGGTGTATCTAGAGTTTCAGATTGTTGAACCTGCTCAGGGTTTCCAAATTTATCAGGTATGGTTTCTTGAGAAGTCTCCTCTATTGGTAATTATGTTATGACTAGAGGAGATGGAGTACGTAATGTTGTCCCTGACCGCAAATGAATATCACTTATATTGAGAGAGTATGCAGGATAGTTATTAGGATTAGTTGAAAAGACTTGTTGTTGCTGCTATGGTTTGTTATTTGGATTTGGCACAGGTTGATTTGGCAGTTGGGTTGGCTTGGATGGAGTGGTATTAGGAGCTGGTGGCATTAAAGCTGGCTATTGCGACTATTGTTGTGGCTACATGAAACTTGATGACAGGTTTCCCCATTGCTATCCTCCCCTCCATTATGGTGACTGTTGCCAATTACCTTGAGGGGGAGATCAATTCCCTTGTGGTTGCTACCATTGAGATGAGGAATTCTGATAATTAGGCCAAGGGTTTTGAGAGTTATTCCAAGATTGAGGAGTATAATTTCCAAAATTTTGGGAATATGAAGGTTGCCACTGATTTTTTTGTGCATTGAATTTCATATAAAGATTAGAAAATGATAATGGATCTTGTGGCATACCTTGTCTTGGAGGCCAAGGCCTTCATTATGCAACATAAAAGAGTTGTTCATCATCTCCATAGACAAGCTTGAAATCTGGGGAACTCTGTTGGCTATCAATTTTAGCTAACAATTTTCATCTATAGTCCTTCTTCTTTTGTCAATAGTGAGGATAAAATTCAGCAATCATAGCCTTTGCCTCCTCATGCTTTGTCTTTGCCTGTAGTGTATCCAATTGGGTAGCCATATTATTAATTATATCTTCTTTAAAATCCTTCAACAAATGAGTTATTTCAATTCTTGAGACTGTTGAAGATGACTTTTCAATTGAAGAACCGGGCCTATAGTGTCTTCCCCTTTTTGTTACAGCTCTTGAGTACTTCTGACAAATTTGTCTGATATCATCCCATTGAACTTGAGTAATATCTCCTCGTCCCATTAGATCTAAGGAGTCAACATAATCATCATTGATGCCCCTTAGAAAAATCAACTTTATAGACTCTTCACTTAGAGTACTATGCTTGGATTTCCCGACACTAAATAAAAACCTTTCCAAATAGTCTTCCAGGCTTTCATCTTCATTTTGTGTCATTATGAAGATATCATCACCATGTCGGTCCATCCCCCTGCAACAATCTTTATATTTATCCAAGAATTTTGTCTTCATCTCCTCCCAGGTAGTGATTACATATCTTCCTAAACTCATAAACCATCTCAAGGCAGCTTCTTTCAAAGTAGCAGGGAATAACTTCAGTTTATGAGCGTCAGTGGTATAATCATAACTTCTGCAAAGGATATCAAATTTAAACAAAAAGGTGTCTAGATCTTCTATTACCAATCCATGAAATGTTCGAAGTGAAGAGGCTGGTATGTTTTTCAAATTTGCATTATCATGCTAGTCAGGAATGGGAAACTCAAATGTTGGATTTATAGGCGGAGGTGGAGGATTTGTTACCATTGGTCCCTAATAAATGACTACATGTAAAATGTTTTGTTCAGGGGGGTTCGTTCAAGAACTCTAGGTCTCCTTCTAAAAAATTAAAGACACCTCTATTTAGCACATAAGTTTCTGCAAAAGGGTTTACATCAGATGCTTGATCTAATCTTATATCTTGAGTGGAATGTGAGGGAAGAAATTTTCCTAGTGCATCTCTTCTCCTCCTATGCATGCAGACTAATGAACAAAATTCAAAGAAATAATTAAGAAAAATTAAAAACTAAAGGTTTACAACAAGTCCTTAGCTTGGCACCATCCCCAACAACGATGCCAAAAATGTTTATCCTCACAACTAGAATGGCAACTAGGTAATAAAACATAATTTAGAGATTTAATATCCTTGAATAGCTAACTTTTCCCATGGCAAAGGCTCATTTAAATATCAACCAGGGATGTACACTTGAAATCAGCCAACACTGTATGTGCACCAAGTTCATATTCCAACCATTCTATATTACTGCAAGTGTATATGGTGAAAATGGATGACAATAATAACAATATTGAAAGACTAAATGAATTCAACCACAAAACCCTAGCTTAACAACAACAAAGATCCACCATAACATATGAAGATTACCTAAGACAATGCAAATCAAACAAAATCACAAAGATTATACCATCACATGTCCAATAGGGTTTTGAATCTCCATTCTTCCTATCTCCATTGATCTTGCTTGATATATTTGCTCTCAGATTTTATATGCACAAGAGCTCAACAAAGAACGAAATGTGGTTGCTAGTAGGATCATAGTGTAGTCAATTGATCAAGTCCTTAGCATGAATGATTAGAATGATTGATTAGGGTTTGATAATGAAGGAAGCATCTCCTTATATAGAAGACACTATATGAAATGGAGGGATAAGATTGAGAGGTGTAAAAGGAGGTCGGCTATGATTAGAGGGTAGGTAAAAGAAATAATAAAATAATGAAAGGGGTAGGTAGTGTATGAATTAAGAGATGAATGACATGTGTCATAGGTAGAAAAGGTTAATGAATTAATTAAATAAATAAAGATTTATTTAATTAATAGAATAAGTGGGATAATTAAATAAATAAGATATTTATTTAATTTAGGAAAAGGATAATTTAAATAAATAAATGTATTTATTTAAATGAGAAATAAGGCTAGAAGAAGATAAATGAATTAATTAAATAAATAAAGATTTATTTAATTAATAGAAGAATTAAGCTTAGATAATTAAATAAATAAAATATTTATTTAATTAGACATGACAATTTTGGGTGTCTACATTTTGCCTCTCTTTGAGACAATGCGGCTTGTCGCGTTGTTTCAAAGAAGATAAGATGAACTGATATAGAGTTGCCCCAGGATGGGAATGATATGCCCCCTCGAGAGATTGGATGAAAAATATCTGAAAAGATTGTAGACAATCTCTTGATAAGAAAGAAAGGCTAGAATGGACTGACCAGATAAAGTGACAA